>NC_066564.1:2993756-3036256 GCF_024679095.1 Eriocheir sinensis
GTAATTATGAAGAAAGGAAGGACAAAATTAAATAGTAAATGTTGGCGTTTTAAAAATATCGTGATTATCGAGGAGAAATAAAAACGAAGGAACTATTTGCATAACCACTGAAGTAAAACATTCGTTAACGGATATGATAATTAGCCGCGAAAGTTTGTACGTCGAAAAGAGAATTGAGGAAGTGAAGAAAATAGTGGAGAGAAAAGTAATATTGAATAAACGATAATGAAGGAACTGAATTATTAAAGTCGGTATGAAATGTGTTTAATAAATGTGAGTAAGATAAGATATTTCTCTCTATTTATTTTATTTTTCCTTCTTTTTTTTTACTTTCTTTCTTTCTCTCTTTTTCTCCCTCCCTCCTTTCTTTCTTTCTTTCTATCCTTTCTTTCTCATTTCTTTTTTTCTTTCTCTCTCCTTTCTTCTTCTCTCTCTCTCTCTCTCACACACACACACACACACACACACACACACACACACATACACTCACCCAGGACACGGCTTATCCATTATGTCTCAAGGCCTGGCAGGGAAGGGAAGGGAAGGAGCGTCAAAGAACAGACAGACAGACTAGGAAATGTGGAACAGAAATTAACATAAACTCGTGAGAGAAATAAATAAACAGAGAAAAAAATTGAGGTACATCGTTTGAAATTAGAGACGAATGTGTGAGAGAGAGAGAGAGAGAGAGAGAGAGAGAGAGAGAGAGAGAGAGAGAGAGAGAGAGAGAGAGAGAGAGAGAGAGAGAGAGAGAGAGAGAGAGAGAGAGAGAGAGAGAGAGAGAGAGAGAGAGAGAGAGAGAGAGAGAGAGAGAGAGAGACTATACCTAACTATGAATTATGGAAGAAAAGTGATATCATGCCTCGCTACATATGCTCATTCCCAAGCGATATTGAGGATTAAGATTAAAACCCTACGATTCGGTCCCTTACCTGCCCGCCCTCACCTGAACTCACCCCTGCACACCTGAGACGCAAGGACCAAACTCACCTGCTAACACCTGTCACACCTGCCTCGCCTCGTGTGTCACTGTCCTTACGTTAATTATCCCTTCACGGCCAAACCAATCATAATTCCGTAATGGTGAACAAACCGAATTGATTGGTTCTGTCTCTTAGGCGGTGACTCTGCTGCCTTGATGCTGATTGGGGCGTATGATTCACCAGACGCGCGCTGATTGGCTGGTTTGAGGGTTGGTTGGGGTTAAGGTTGTTTGGGGTCATGGAGGTGAGGTTGGTTGGGGTGTGAACTTAGTTGGTCTGTTTTTTTCACGTTTCTCGCTAAATAATTTTCTTTTTCGCGATTATTAACTTTTATCTTTACTTTCCTCTTTTGTTTCCTTCTGTCTCCCCTTTCTTCTCTCCTCTTCCCTCTTTACCTTCTCTCCCACTCTTCTCTCCCTTCTTACCTCCTGTCTCCCTTCTTCCTCTCATCTTCCCTCTTTACCTCATTTTGCACCCATTAGTTTCCACTCCTTTCCTCTCCTCCTCTTCTCTCCTCTCTCTCACGTCTCCCCTTCCCTCTCCTCTCTTCCTCACTTCTTCTATCCTTCCCCTCTCCTCTTCTCCCTTCCTCTCCTCTCCCCTCTCCCTCCCAAGGCCAGGTGGGGAGGGCAATTAGGAGGGCCATCCCACCTGTAAATACATGATTTATACACGTCCCAACGAGGCGTGGACAATCGATCTCTGGGTCACTGTATCTCCCTCTAGCATCTTGATTTTTTGCCCCGCCATTGCCGTTGTGGGGTCCCTCCTTCTCCCTTCTTCTCCCTCTTCCCCTTCTTCTTTTCTTTACTTAGGCGTTTTTCTTTCTTTCCTTTCTCCGTCTTTTCTCCTCTTCTTTCCTCTCTTTCTCTTCTTTTAGTCTACATTTTCTTTCTTCTCCTCGTTTGTTTTTCGATATTTTCTCCTTTTGTTTTCTTCTTTCCTCCTCTTCTTTCCTCTCTTCCTCTTCCTATAGTCTACATTTTCTTCCTTGTCTTCGTTTGTTTTTTCGATCTTGTCTTGTCTCCTTTTTCTTTCCTTTTTATCTTTTCTCCTCTTCCATGTTTCTCCTCTCCTTTACGCTGCCTTTTCTTTTTCCTCCTTCTTTTTGTGTGTGTTTGCAGCCTCATCTCTCGTCTTCTTCTTTAACCTTTATTCCTATTCTTGATCTTCTTTGGGTTATGTTTTTCTCCTTCCCCTTTTTTCATTTTCATAATTTCTTGGTCCTTATCTTCCTCTATGTCTTACTTTTGTCCTTCATACTCTTTCACATCTTTCTAGTTCCTCATGTTTTTCCACTCACTCCACTTCCTTCACCTCTCACTACTTCCCCATCTTCTTCATCTCATTCCTCTTCTCCTCCGCCCTTTTAAATCTTCATCATTCCCTGGTCCGTATATTCTTCCATTTCTTCCTTTTGTCCTTCATTCTCATCCATATCCTTCTAGGTCCTTACTCTCACACAACTTCCTCCTCCTCTCGCTACTCACACACTCTCATCTCATATCTTTCCTCTTCCTTCTCCTCCTCCTCCTCCTCCTCTTCCTTGATCTGCTCACCCTCCAGTACCTCGTCCGTCTACCTGAGTATCCCACCTGTATCCTTCCAGGTGAGCCGTGTACCTGCCCTGTATCCCTCTCCATCGCCTCTCGCCCTCACCTGTTCAGTCGCTCGAGATTGTCACCGCTTTCCGCCTCACCTGTGTCTCACCTTGTATCTCTCTCCCGGCCCAGCGCTTTACCTGAGATGCCTCCTCCTTTTCAACCTCTCTTAGATTAGCGAACAGCATCATTATTTGTTTGTGGGTGTATGAGAGAGGAAGGAAAGGGAGAAGGAGGATGAGGGAAGGTGTGAGAGAGGAGGAAATCAGGGAGGGACTTGGGGAGTAAAGGGGAAGGAGGGAAGGGGTAGAAAGTGGAGAGGAGGAAGGAAGGGTGAGGGGGGGGTTGTCAGCTTGTGTGTGTGTGTGTGTGTGTGTGTGTGTGTGTGTGTGTGTGTGTGTGTGTGTGTGTGTGTGTGTGTGTGTGTGTGTGTGTGTGTGTCCTCGTTTAATTATTGTGCATCTCACGTTTATCTTCTATCTTGATTACCTTCAACTCACCTGGATGTCTCTTAATTATGTATGCAAGCCGCCTATGTCGTTTTTTTCAGCCCCTTTCTCTCTCTCTCTTTTCCTCTTCTTTATTTTTACTTCTTTTTACCTGTTTATTTTTTTCTCCCTTCTCTCTCCTCTTTTTTTTCTCTTTCCCTCCTCCTCCTCCTCTTCCTTTTCCTCTCCTCCTTTTTCCCCACTTCTACTTTTTACTTGTTCCTCTTTCTCTCTGATTTCACTTAACCCTCTTTATCTTTATTCTCTCTTCTCTTTTATCTCCTGCCCTTCCCCTCCTCCTTTTCCTTCTCCTGCTCCTCTTCTTCCTTCTCTTTACTTCTCTTTTTTTCCCTCCTCTTTCTCCCTGATTCAACTTAACCCTCTTTATCTTTATTCTCTCTCCTCCTCTTTCTACCTGGTCTCCCCTAGCACGATTTTAATCTCTCACCTGCCCAAAAAACCAGCCTTACCTGTTCCAGCGCCGCCGTTAAGGCATCTGAACTAATTTGTACCCAAGTTGAATATGCATGTTACAAATTGCTTCATTATATAGTTGTGGAAGTAGTTTTAGCCGGAGAGAGAGTGTGGAGGTTGTTGTAGTAGTGGTCGTAGTAGTAGTGGTGATGGTGGTGGTGGGGGTGGTTGTAGTGGAATTGGCTGAGTGGTGTGTTGTGGGACCTAAGCTCAGATCCACGGTGCTGCGTTGTCAGAGCGTTAATTGCGACATGAGTTAGATGGAACAACAGGGGAGGAACATGAGATCCAGATAGCGAAATTGAACGGTGTCACTGTAGAGAAAACAACAGGCAATGATCCTCCTTCTCCAGCACAATCAGCCCCCCCCCCCCCTTATCGGGACCCGAGGCGTAATATAGACGGCACAAAAAAGAAGAAGAAAGATAAAAGAAGATGAAAAGAAAGATAAAGAAATGAGAGATAAAAAGATGAGAGACAGAAAAAATAGAGAAAATAGGAAAAATGGAAAGATAAAAAGATAAAGATAACGAAAAGAGATAGAAAAGATAAAAAATAAAGATAGAATGGTTGAGAAAAGTAGATAAAAATAAAAATAAAAAGATTGAGAAAAAAGAAAAAAAAGAAAAAAAGCCACTTACCACAAACTCCCCCCTCCCACCCCGCCCCACCCACACACGCACACACAGGAACAAGAGCAACAAACAAACAAACAAACCACTTCCCTTCCTCAGTTATCCCCCTCCCCCCCCCCCACACACGAACAAGATCAACAAACAAAGAAATAATCCACCTTTCTTCCACAGCTCTCCCCCTCCCCTCCCCCTCCCCCCCCAAAAAAAAAGGAAAATACCCAACCAGTCGTGAACGTGTCCTGGACTTAGAGCGAACACGACCGAAGGAAACGCGGAGATTAACGACCGAGTGTTCCGCCGCTGCTCGCCATGACGGATGAACCTCGAACAAACCCTGGACGAAGAGTCTTGGATGAACCACCACTTCGACTCCCTCCCCGCGCCAGGGCAGGACGCCGCGGGGCCCTCCAATGGCGCCTTAATGGTGACGAATTAGCCGGCCGCGTGTCACCTAGTTAGTGGGTCACCCCTTGACCTGGGTGGGCCGGCGAGGCTGACGGGGAACGGGTGACGGGCTGGGGAGATTGAATGAAGGGGGAGTTGGCGAGGGGAGAAGGGTGCTGGTGGGGAGGGGGTAGAGAAGGTGGGTGAGAAGAGTGAAAAAGAAGGGGTCGGACGAGGGTGACGGGTTGGGGTGATGGAAGGAAGGGGATGAAGGGGGAAGGGGAGTTGGAGAGGGGAGAAGAAGGGTGTTGGTAAGGAGGAGGTGGAGAAGGTGGATGAGAAGAGTAGAAAAGAAGGGGTCGGGCGAGGGTGACAGGAGACGGGTGACGGGTTGGGGTGACGGAAGGGAGAGGGAGGGGTGGTTGGAGGGGGCTGTAGTAAAAGAAAAAGAAGGAAAGGAGGGGTGAAGGAAGCAAAGAGTGAGGGTGTGAAGGGGTGAGAGAGGGAGGAAAGGGAGGATGAGGGAAGGCGTGAGAGAGGGAGGAATGAGGGAAGAAGGAAAGGGAGGCTGAGGGAAGGTAAGAGAGAGGGAGAAATCAGGGAGAGGTTATGGAGGAAGGGAAAGAAGGGAGGGAGGAAGAATGGAAGGGAAGGTGAAGGAGGGAAGAGGGAAGAATTGGGAAGGAAGGGAGGGTGAGAGGGAAGGAGGGAGGAAAATGGGGGGAGGTAGGGAGGAGGAAGGGGGTGGGGGTTGAGTCACCTTGTCAATGATTAAGCAGGTTCTTGTTCTGGGAGAGGGGGGGGGGGGGAGAGAGATGATGATGGGGAGGGAGGGGGAAGGGATGATGAGGGGGGGAGTGGGGGGAGGCGCCGGGTCATTGTGACTGTCATTATTTCATGTCATTATCATCTATATCGTCCTGAGTCATCGTCTAGGGTGTTATTACCACTATCATCACCATCATCATCATCATCACCATCATTATTATCACTGCCATGACCACTCGCCTTCATTGCACCTGCCATATTTTTTTTTTTATGTCCGGGTACCGTCATTATCCTCCTCATTATTATCATCGCTATCGTCGTCATTATCATTATCATCATTGTCGTCGTCATTACCGTCTATAAATTAGTACAAGTGACGCTATATACATTAACATTTTTATCGCCTTTGTAAAATATCAACACAGCGGATGTATATTATTTTGAAACATGTATAGTAAGGGCAGTATTTAGGAGCCTATATAATTAAGCACAAGTGTCTCCATATACATTTACGTACATCATTATGGCCTTTGCAGAATATAAACTAAGCACACTTGAATGTATCTGATGTTTCTCACCCTTTTTCTCCTTTTTCCAGGTGAGTCAGAGATGATTGTCCTTGTTCCCCGGACGTGACGCGGCAGGTGAGCTGGTCAGGGGGGGGGGGGGGGGCCTTGCTACCTGCCTTGACCTCACCTGGCTGGCGGTGGCTTAATTGCAACACAGGTGAGCGTGTATACTGTAACCGGTGTGTGTGTGTGTGTGTGTGTGTGTGTGTGTGTGTGTGTGTCGAAAGGTGAATATTACCTGAGTATTTTCACGTTAGTTCACCTTCAAGCGCTTTCTAATACGACTTCCTTGTTTATTCTTATTCTTCTTATTGTTGTTAGATGCGATTCTTTCTTAAGCTGTCGGAAGTGGTAAAAAAATAAATGCTTGAAATAACTTAGGAAAAAATAAGTGTTTCTGTAAGTACCCGTAATGAAACTGTTGGGGATGAGGATGAGAGGGCAGAAGAGGAGTTGAAAGAGGAGGAGGAGGAGGAAGAGGAGGAGGGGAGGGAGAGAAGGAGGGATAAGATGAATAAGTGGGAGACAAATTGAGGCCCGAGGATGAGGAATGAGTCTGGGAGGAAATAACTTGGTCGTGGAAGAGTCGAGAGGAAATAATTAGAAGAAGAAAGAGGGAGTGGGAACAGGAAAGTGGAGATAAATGAAAGGAGGTGGAGGCTGTGTTTGTGGAGGAGTGAAGTGGAGAAGAGGGTGAATGGATGGGTGGGAGAGAAGACAAGTGGAGGAACGGAGGGAGAGAAAGGGAGCATTGGGAAGGAAAAAGATAGAAAATGATGAAGAGGAGAAACACTGAATAGGCAAAAGTGATGATGAGTAAATAGAAGGATGAGTGGAGGGAAGAGTAGGAAGGTAAGAACGGAGGGGGTGAAGGAGTGAAGGGATGAAAGGTAGGTAAAGAGAAAGGGAGGAAGATGTGAGGAAGGGTAGAAAGGGAGGTAAGGAGTGTGGGTGGTAGAGGAGAAGGGGAAAGAAGGGAGGGAAGGTAGGTAAAAAGAGACGGAGGAAGGGGCGAGGAAGGGAAGAAAGGGAGGTAAGGAGTGTGGGTGGTAGAGGAGAAGGGGAAAAGAAGGGAAGGAAGGTGGTTTGAAGGGGGGAAGTGATTGAAGGGAAGAAAGAAGAATACAAGTGAAAGAAGGAAGACGGTATAGGTAATATGGGTGATACAGAGTGAGGGAGGAGGAGGAGGAAGAGAAGAAGGAGGAGGAGGAAGAGAAGGAGGAAGAGGAGGAGGATGCAAGACGATGAGTGTACATACTGAAGAGACATGATGCAATGAAAAAAATGGAGGTAGAAAACGGAATGAGAGAGTGAGGGAAGACCGAAGTGAAATACAGTGAAGAGAAGGAGATTGCGAAGTAGGCGGAAGAAAGCATTGATGAAAACATGGTCGGACGAGAATGAGAAAAAGGAAAGAGAAGTAAGAGGAGGAAGAAGAGAATGAAAGGAGGAAAAAAGGATTGAAACGACTAAGAAAAAAGAAGAAAAGGGTAGTGAATAATAAGAATGTGAAAATAGAGAAGCAAACACAGGTAGGAGAGGAGGGAAAAAGACGAGAAGGAGAAAGGAAAGAAAGAGAGGATGGGGACAGAGTGAGTTGAGGAAAACCACTAAATAGATGGAATTAAACTTGGTAGGTGTTTTTAATCTTATTGTTCATCTTTGTGTTCTTTTTCTCCCTTCTCTTCCTTCTTATTCTTGTTTTTCATCTTATTCTTTATCTATAGAAAAGAAAGAGAAGGAATAGTGTGAATGGAGAGAAGTTAATTAAGGAAAGAAATTCAAACATACAGGATAGGGGAGAATAAAAAAAAGTGGAGAAATGTGAAAATAAGGAGAAGGAAGAGGAGGAGGATAAGGTGGAGAAGGAGGAAACGAAGTGAAATAAAACACAGTATGAAAAGCTAAAGAAATATGTGAATGGAACAAAAATGAAAGAAGTTAAAACAAGTTGGAGAGGAGAGAATGAAGAGGAGAAGCAGGAGGAGGGAAATGGAAGGAGAAGAAAAAATAATTGAAAGTTACGAAGGGAGGCATGAAAGAGCTGGAAGAAAGGAAAGAAAAGAGGAGGAAGAGGAAAACAAGAAGAGAAAAAGGGTAGAGGGAACGAAAGGAGGCATGAAAGAGCTGGAAGAAAGGAAAGCGAAGAGGAGGAAGAGGAAAACGAGAAGAGAGGACGAAAGGAGGCATCGAAGAGAGAAAATGAAGGAAAGAGAAGAGGAGGAAGAGGAAAATGAAAGAAGAAAAAGTGTAGAGAGGACGAAAGGAGGTATGAAAGAGAGAAAATGAAGGAAGAAGAAAAATGAAGAAAAAGAAGAAAATGAAAGGAGGAAAAGGATTGAAGCGACTAAAGGAAGCTTGAAAGACCGAAAAAGAAAAAAAAATGTGGGAGTGAGAGTGAAGGGCCGGACACACACACACACACACACACACACACACACACGCACACACATACACGGGCGGCGAGGGAAGGTGGGCGGGGGGTGGGCGGGTGGGCGCGCTGCTCGTTAGCCAGGACGGGCGGTAAATGTGCGTGTCCGGTGTGTTTGTGTTGCACATTCTGTATGCAAATGAAGGGAGGAGCGGTGCTGCACTCCTAACGCGATTCCACGTTCTGGCCATACTCAGGAGGGGGGGGGTGAGGGGGGCGGAGTAAGGGAAGAAAGGTAGGTGAAGAGAGAGGGAGGAGGTGGGCGTAAGGAAGGGAAGAAAGGGAGGTAAGGAGTGTGGGTGGTAGCTGAGAAGGAAGAAGGAAGGAAAGGAAGGGAAGGGGAGGAGGGGAAGAATGGGAAGGAAGAAGGAAGATTGGTAGGTGAAGAGAGAGGGAGGAGAAAGGGGTGAGGAAGGGAAGAAAGGGAGGTAAGGAGTGTGGGTGGTAGCTGAAAGGGAAAAGGTTGAAAGGAAGGGAAGAAGGGGAAGGAAGAGAGGGGGAAGAGAAAGGGGAGGTAGTAAGTGTGTGGGGAGGAAAGGAAGGGAAGGTCGAGGGAGTTAGGAAGGGGAGAAAGGAAGAGGGGAGAGCCGGGAAGGGGAGTAAAAAAAAAAGCAATAGGGAAGAGAGAGAGAGAGAGAGAGAGAGAGAGAGAGAGAGAGAGAGAGAGAGAGAGAGAGAGAGAGAGAGAGAGAGAGAGAGAGAGAGAGAGAGAGAGAGAGAGAGAGAGAGAGAGAGAGAGAGAGAGAGAGAGAGAGAGAGAGAGAGAGAGAATACAGGAAGGAAAGGAGGAAAATTGAACAGAGGCAGGAAGGGAAAGGGAAGCTGGAAGGGGACGAAGGGAGGGAAGGGAGAGAGAGAGAGAGAGGGAAGGAGAAAGAGTGAAAGTTGAGAAAGACGAAATAAAGAAGAATAGAAAAAAAATGATAACTAAGTAGATGAAATAATGAAGGAATAGACAAAACAAAAAATGGATCGATGGAAAAATTTGTCAGTCTTGAGTTAATAAATAAATAAAAGAAAAAGAATAAAAGAATGAAGGAGATGAATAAAGAGAGGAAGTGGCAAAGAAATAAAGATAAAAAAACACTACAAATAACCATGTCATTATAAGTGTGTGTGTGTGTGTGTGTGTGTGTGTGTGTGTGTGTGTGTGTGTGCGCGGCAAGAGGAGCTGCGGAGGTTAAGGAGGAAGGGGTGAAGGAGGTGAAGAAGAAGGAGGAGGAGGAGGAGGTATGGAGGAAGAAAAAAGGGAGGGAGGAGTTCAGGAAGGAGAGAATGAGGGAGAAAAGTGTCAGACGTGGAGGAGGTGGAGGGGTCAAGGAGCCGATGTGGAAGAATGGAGGAAGGAGGTAGAGGAAGAAGAGGAGGAGGAGGAGGAGGAGGAGGAGGACGGGAACGGGAAGGACGAGAAAGGGGAAAGAGGAAAGGAATAAAGACGAAGATGAAAATATACATAAAAAATAAATAAATGGCTGAGAGAAATTCTGAAAAGTAAGAAAGAAGGAAAACGAGGGCCACTAAATCATGTTTGAAGGAGACGAAGGAAAAAAAATATAAGTATTGCCAAGAACGTGTTTTTTCTCACATTATGTTGACCTCACTCATGTCAACGATAGCAGAAGAGGAAGAGGAGGAGGAAGAAGAAGAAGAAGAAGAAGAAGAAGAAGAAGAAGAAGAAGAAGAAGAAGAAGAAGAAGAAGAGGAAATAGAAGATGAAGAAGAAGAGATAAAAGATGTAGAAGAAGAAATGAAGGAGAAAAAAGAAGATGAAGATAAAGGAAAAGAAGAAAACAGGAACAAGAAGAGAACATCAACAACATCAACAAGAAAACAACAAGAAAACAACAACAACAAATAGAAGAAGAAAACGAAGAAGAAGGGCAAACGATCACCACATTTTCGGAAGGAAGGAACGAAGAAAGGAAGGGAAAAGGTGAATCATATTGAAGAAAACGAAGGAGAAACTGTATCGAGTAATATTTTTGTCCACGTCACCGAAGGGAGGAATAAATCAACACTTTTGTCACCAGTAAGTCACGCCGGGGAGAGAACATCGGAAAGTTTATGTTCACCGTCACGTCCAGGGAAGAACACGGGACTTTACGCTGAAATCAAGGAAAATATGTAACTTGGAAATATTAAAAAAATGGAAAAAAAATATACCTTGAAATAATTGGAGAAAAACGTACGAAAAAACAAATTCAGTAGAGGTAACAATAAGAAACAATACTGGACTTTGCTGAAAAAAAAAATATACAGGGAAAATTAGGGGATATTAAAAGAAAAAATGGACGAAATATATATTGAAAAATGGAAGAAATATACCTTAAATTAATTGGAGAAAAACGCACGAAAAAACAAACTCAGTAGAGGGAACAAAAAACAACAACACTGGACTTTGCTGAAAAAAAAATATACAGGTAAAATTAAACTATGGGATATTAGAAAAAAAATGAAAAATTAATATACGTTGAAATAAAGCGAAAAAAAGTACGAAAAAAAATCAGTAAAGGGAGAGTTAAACAGAACGTTGGTAATAAGCAATGGAGTAAAAAAAATAGTAAAAAAAAACAAGAAAAAAAACAAGACTGAAAACGAGAAAAAATGAAACAAAACAAAAAAACAGGAAACCACTCAAATAGGAAAAGAAAAGAAAGACACGAGACAGCGAAGGAAAACATAAAAAAAAAAAAAAACTCCATCAAATATACCAGCACTAGGAAACACGAGACAACCAACATTATAACATTACTTGCTCCGAGGAAGAGAGAGAAAGAGGGATTAGTTTCTACGGAGGAATTGAAGTCTTACCAACACACCTGTACGCGAAGACCAGGTAACACTCTTCGATACCTTCTTACCTGAGTGAAGGAAGATCCGATTCCACACGTGCCGGCAGGTGACCGCGAGGTGTGAAGGTGTGAAGGGCTGTGCAGGTAACTGAAGAGGGGAGATAAGGGGAAGGGAAGGGGATTGAGGGGAACTGAAGGAGTGGCGGTAGAACAGACAAAGGGGATAGGGTAGCTGGTAAAAGATGAGAGAGAGAGAGAGAGAGAGAGAGAGAGAGAGAGAGAGAGAGAGAGAGAGAGAGAGAGAGAGAGAGAGAGAGAGAGAGAGAGAGAGAGAGAGAGAGAGAGAGAGAGATAATATACACACACACACACACACACACACACACACACACACACACACACACACACACACACACACATACAAACAAGGATGAAACCAAACACACATCAAACACAACACAAACAAACAAACAAATCAAGTCCGACGAAATCAATTTAACATGACATGAAGATACACACACACACACACACACACACACACACACACACACACACACACACACAAGCAAAACAAACACCATTTGCAACAACAATAACAACTAGGATGACAAAACACACACACACACACACACACACACACACACACACACACACACACACACACACACACACACACACACAAACACAAACACACAAACACATTCATATACAAACAGAGGACACAGTTTAGAGTGGAATGACAGGCAATAAGTGTATAAGTGGTGGTGGTGGTGATGATGGTGGTGATGGTGGTGGTGGTGACGTATGTAGAGACAACAGTGAGGGCCCCGCATATGCCTTTAGTGGCCCTCTGATTGGTGCCATTGAGAGGGCCATTGTGGCACCATGAGAGAGAGAGAGAGAGAGAGAGAGAGAGAGAGAGAGAGAGAGAGAGAGAGAGAGAGAGAGAGAGAGAGAGAGAGAGAGAGAGAGAGAGAGAGAGAGAGAGAGAGAGAGAGAGAGAGAGAGAGAGAGAGAGAAAAAAAGAAAGAAAGAGGAAAGAAAAAGAAAGAAAATGGAAGAAAAACAATTAGGAAAGAAAGAAGGAAAGAAAAAAAGGAAGGAAAAAAGGAGAGAGAGAGAGAGAGAGAGAGAGAGAGAGAGAGAGAGAGAGAGAGAGAGAGAGAGAGAGAGAGAGAGAGAGAGAGAGAGAGAGAGAGAGAGAGAGAGAGAGAGAGAGAGAGAGAGAGAGAGAGAGAGAAACATATCAACACATCGAACACTACAATAAAAAAAAAGACTTGTAATGCTTTCAGGGAACAATGGAAGCAATATGGAAGGAGAGAATGAGCAAAATGAAGGTGAGAGAGAGAGAGAGAGAGAGAGAGAGAGAGAGAGAGAGAGAGAGAGAGAGAGAGAGAGAGAGAGAGAGAGAGAGAGAGAGAGAGAGAGAGAGAGAGAGAATATTATGAGGTACAATAAAATAAATGAAATGGAAATGTAATTGCTGTGAGGAAAAGGTAGGAGGAAAATCTAGAAGAGAATAAATATACTTGACATGGGAGGAAGAATTTAAAGGAGGAGGAGGAGGAGGAGGAGGAGGACAAAAGTTACGCTGAGAAAGGAGAAGAAAGGAAGGGATTCAGATGGGCGGGAAAAAAAGGGGATTAGGAGAGAGAGAGAAAAAAATATAGATAAGAGTGAGGATGATTTACCGAAGGAGGAAAAGAAGTCAGAGGAAGAACATGATGAGGCAGAAAGAGGAAGAGGAGGAGGAGGAGGAAGAGGAAGAAAGATGAAGAAGAAGAAAAGAAAAGATGAAGAATGAATAGGCAAAAGATAAAAAAGTCGAAATGTAGAAAAAAACAAGAAGAAAGAGGAAGAAAAAAGAGGATGGAAGGAGATAGAGAGAATAAGGAAGAAGAACAAGAACAAGAAGAACTATTGAAGAACACGAAGAAAAAATAATAAGAAAAAGAAGAAAAAGAAGAAAAAGCAATAAGCAGAAGTAAAAAAAAGTTAATTGAAGAAAACACATAAATTAAAAAAAAAAAAAAACGGAAGTAGAAGCCGGAGGAGGAGGAGGAGGAGGAGGAGGGAGAGGAGAAAGAAAATAAAGAAGAGAAAGAAGAAGAGGAGGAGGAGGAGCAGGATGAGGATAAAGAAGAGAAAGAAGAAGAGGAGGAGGAAGAGGAGGAAGAGGAGGAGGAGGAAGAACGGGTATTGGGCGAGTGTTTATTACGAGGCGGTGAGGGTGGCCATTACCATAACAAAAGAGGGAGAGGAGGAGGAGAAGGAGGAGGAGGAGGAGGAGGACGGCGCACCTCTGATAAAATACTACAAGACGAGCAACACCTTCAAACGCCATGGGTGACCTGACGTGGGGAGAAGATAGTTGTGGGGAGGGGAGGGGGAGGATGGGGAGGGAGGGGGTGGTAGGGTAGGGGAGAGGGCAAATGGGGAATAGATGGCAGTTGAAGGGAGGAAAAGGGAGATGTAGGGAAGGGGAGGGTTAAGGGGAGCTATTTGTAATGAGAAAGGGGACTGGTTGGGAGGAAATGGGGTGGTATGGAGGCTTGGGGAGATGGGAGTAGTTGGCATTTGTGTGTGGGGAGGGAGGCTGGGGGAAGGTGGGGAGGAAAGAGAGGTGTAGGGAAGTCTGGGGAGATGGGAGCAGTTGGTATTGTCTATGAGGATGAAAGAGGGTGATAGGGAGACCCGGGGACTGCGGGGAGTAGCTGGTATAGTCTTTGAGGAGGCAACGGTGGATTATAGGGAGAGGGGGGGGCGGGGGATGGTAGAGGGAGGCAGAGAAAGAGTTGGGAAAGATACATTTTTTGCGAGGAAGAATAGGAAGGGTGACACTGTACCTCGTCATGTCTCCTTCATATCCCTTCATGTCTTCGGCTGTAGTGATGAAAGATTGCCGAAGAATACATAAACAGAAAGGAAATCATATATAGTGTAGAAAAAAAGGTGTCAGAAGGGAAAGAGAAGGGAAAACTGGAAAAAAAGAATGATGAAATGGTATAACCCCGAGAAGGTTTATAGAAAAGGAAGAAACAATGAGATGTGAAAAAAAGGAGGACTTGATAAACGAAATATAACGAAAGAAAATAAAAATAAATTATGTAAATCAAATCAAAAGGATACACAGAGCTTATTAGCAAATAGATGTCATTAAGCTTAAGAGAATAATAAAAATAATAAAGAGCTGTAACGGAAAGAGAAATAGGTAAATATAGCAATATGGCGCCACTATAAACACTTGCCTGCGCCATAACGGACTGGGGCCAACAACCATCAGGCCACACCAAGATAAAATAATAAAGGATAATTAATAAATGAAATAGAAAGATAAATGAAAGGAAATAGAAGTGCACAAAGAAAGAAAAAAAGGAAAAAAAGACCAACCGAAACGTAGAAATAAGAAAAATAAAAATGATAGAAATATAAATGACAGTAAATAGAAATACAGAAATAAATAAAGAAAACAAAACGAAGAAAAGAGCAAGTAGAACCACCTTTAAGTACGTCTTTGTATGGTTAGGAGGGTGAAGGAAGAAGGAGACGGACGAGACGGGGTTAGGTGGTGATGAAGAGGCAGACGTAGGGAGCGGGAGGAGGAGAGAAGAGAAGGGGGGTGGGAGGAGGGAAGGGAGGAAGGTAGCTTACCATTATCTAAGCATACCTAATCCCCAGAGATAAGGGAGAAAGAGGCTCAGGGGGATGGTATGGACTATTGATGAACATTGATGGGGTGGAGGAAGCGAGGATGGGGGAGAGAAAGGCTACTGGAAAAGAGGAGAAAAAAAAGTATATAGGAGGAAGAGCTGCAGCATTAGGGGGAAGAGGAGGAGGGTTAAGATACAGCATATATGGTTAGAAAAGAGGTATGTTCAAATGGGTTAAAAAGCAAACATATGGAGATGCTAGCAGAGAGGCAATCACACGCTCATGTACTTAACACACAAAACGGAAACTCAATCCTTTACCACTAACCAAGGAAAAGGAGCTGAACACAGTGGCTTGGAGCATCTCACCCTGTAGTAGTAGTAGTAGTAGTAGTAGGTAAGGTTATGAATATACTAATGTTGTTTGTAATAGCATTTTCCTATCCTAAATTCTCTTTCCTCGTCTCTCTTTCTCTTTTACCTTCCCCCCCTCTCAGTTCCTTTTCCTTTTCCTTCTTTCCGCCCCATTCAATCAGTTCTCCCTTTCTTTCCCTTCCGTTCCCTTCCCTTCTTTTACTCTCTCTTTCATTAATTTCCTTTTCCTTCCCTTCCCTACCCATTCCTTCCCTCCCTTCCACTCCTCTCCCTTCCCTTCCTTTTCATTCATTTACTTTTCCTTCCTTTCCCTACCCATTCCTTCCCTTCCTTTCCCTTCCCTTCCCTTCCCTTCCCTTCTTCCTCCCATTGTCACCTCCTGACCCACCTATAAGGACTTTCACTTAATTCCTCATTCTCCCCTTTCCCTTACTTCCTATACCCCCACCCCCCTGCTCTCTCTCTCTCTAAGCCTCTTAACCTACAGTCAATTGTGTTGGTCATTTAATCGTCTCTCTAATCGGACATAATTTTACTTCTTTTTCTGTCGTAAGGAAATGCAATTAATCTCTCTCTGTGACAATAAGGACGAGGCCAGACAAGTAAACAGTTAATACAGATTGCAATGGTCATAATAGAGAGAGAGAGAGAGAGAGAGAGAGAGAGAGAGAGAGAGAGAGAGAGAGAGAGAGAGAGAGAGAGAGAGGGAGAGGGAGAGAGAGAGAGAGAGAGAGAGACCATCACTTTAGCTTTGGTCTCTCGGTAGCGTTAGTGAAAGGCATATGAACAACAGCAACACATACAAAAAAACTACTTATAATTATTACCACCAGCGATGCAAAAGTGTAAACAAGCATCGCATATTAAGAGAGAGAGAGAAGCAGGTAAGGTAGTAGACAGGTGTTGGCAACGATGAAGGCGCTAGAGGTGTTGGTGGTGGTGGTGGTGGTGATGACGCAAGACTAATGTGGTTTACGGTGTTGTGTCATTGGTGGCGGTGGTGGTGGTGAACTGGTGGTGTTATTGTGGTGAGTGAGTTCGTGTCTGGCAAATGAGAGGGAGGAAACGAGCTACAAATGAGCCGGCCGACAGGTAACTTTCGCTAATTCTCTGGACATAATGAGTTTAATGAGCCCGGTAGAATCTGGGTCAGTCATGGTGGTGGAGGTGGAAGTGGTGGAGGTTGACGAGGAGGAGGAGGAGGGAGAGGAGGATGGTAGATCGGTCATGATGTTAGTGATTGTGGTTGTGGTGGACGTGGGAAGGAGGAGGAGGAGGAGGAAGAGAACATGTTGAAAGAAGAGGAGGATGGTAGTGTTAGTGGTTAACGAAGATGTGTGTGGAATGAACATGGAGGAAGAAAAGGAGGAAAAGGAAGAGTAGGAGGAAAAAAGGAGGGGAGGGTAATGAAGGAAACCGTATGTGGATTAAAAACAACAACATTAAAACAACACCTACCTTTGTTTATTTGTGGACTTTCAGGTGGATGTGTTAGAGTGTGGATGTCAATGTGGATGAGAAAAGAAATATAAATAGGTGAGAATATTTACTTTAGCCTGAGAGGGACACGAACCATTAGTATTAGTGGATAAGAATATTGCTTACTCTTCACGGGGTAACTAATGTCCATGTGTCTGGGGTTGGTGAGGTTGTATGCAAATAAGAAAGCTTGATAGAATAATTTGTTTTTATAAGGCCGAGGAAAAGGTTAGGAATAATGTTGCTTGTAAGGTTAAGTAACGGTGCACTGGGCTGGGTATTTAATTTGTGGTTAATGAAGTACGGGATAGCTGATGTTGTGATTAGTTTTATTATTATTACTGTTTTTGTTGTTGTTGATGATGATGGTAATGTTGGAATTGTGTTTGTGTTTTTGTGTGTGTGTGTGTGTGTGTGTGTGTGTGTGTGTGTGTGTGTGTGTTGATCAGTTTACAGGCAGGTGAGAGAGAGGAATAATAACAGGTTGGAGCCACAGGTAAAATGATTAATCGTCCACAATAATTATAAACGAGAAGAAGAAAACAACAAACACTAACAAAAACAAGAATCCTTTTAATATGTGCTTGAGACTTTAATGTTTGTGCCGTGATGAATTTCTTGCTAATTAAAGAGTCGAGGAAAAGAAAAAAAGGTAATTGTAGGCTGCGGGAATAATTAAGTTTCCATTAGAACAAGTTTGGAGGAGATTGTGAAAGCATCTAAAAGGAACATCATCATCATCAGTAGTAGTAGTAGTAGTAGTAGTAGTAGTAGAGTGAAAGAGTGCATGAAGTTAGAATGTGAAGTTGGCAAGTGATGTTCTCTTTATTACTTCTAAGTGGTAAAATTATATACTGGTTTCTTGTTTATGAGGTGAGAGCGGAGGAGGAGGAGGAGGAGGAGGAGGAGAACGAGGCGGGAATGACTAAACAAAATCCTGACCACCTTTAATCTCAACTTGATCATTGTTTATCTAGCAGTGACATCCACCTTTCCCTAACTACCTTCCTCCACTTCTTCCCTCCCTCCATCATTTTCTCTTCTCTCTCCACTCCATCCCTTCTCACCTACCTTTCCGTTGGTTTTTCTCTCCCTTCATTCTTTCTCCACTTCTTCCTCCCATCCTCCACCATTTTCTTTTCTCTCCATTCCTTCCCTTCCCTCCTACCTTTCACTCCTTCTGTCCCCTTCCCTTCCTTTCTCTCCTTCCATTCCTTCTTCCACCTCTTCCCTCCCTCCATCATTTTCTCTTCTATCTCTCCGTTCCTCCTTTCTTCCACTCCTTCCCTTCCCACTTAGCTTTCACTTCTTCCTTTCTTCCTTCTCTTCCTCTGTTTTAGAACCTGTTTAGAACTGCACTCGTCTTTTATTCTGTTTTTCCTTCTCTCTGCGTTCCCCTTTCTCATCCTTCTTATCTTCCTTCCTTCCTTTCTTTGCTTCCTTTCTCATCCACTTATTCTTCCTCCCTTCCTTCCTCTACTTAACCCTTCTTCCCTATCTTTCATCCCTCCTAGAACCATGATTGTGCTTTCCTTCTTTTCATTTTCTCTTATCCTTTTCTTCTTTTCCTTCCTTTCTTTCTTCGTTTCTCTACTCACCTTTCCTTCCTTCCTTTCGTTATTCGTCTTTTCCCTTCTCTTACCTTTGAAACACCTCCACGTATGCCATTTTATCCCTTTCCTTATCCACTTCTCAACCTATGAATTAAATAACCACTCATCCATCCAGCTAACAAATCACTGCAGTCTACCGTAAAGAAAACGAGATGCGGGAGAGAACAAATGAATTCTAATAAATATAAAAAAAATAATACAAGGAATCATTATTAACTCCCACGACAGTATTATTCCCTTTTCTCTTTCCTCCTCCCTTTAGTGGTAGGGGTAAGGGGAGGGAGGGTGGAAGGGAGAGGGGTATATAGGGGGTACTAGGGGGCACTATTCTAAAATCTTCCTCGTCGTGCAGCGCCGAGCTTGTCTGGTCTTGCCGTGTGATAAGTCGGGGCCGATTGGGCTGATGAGTGATTTACGGCCGAAGACTGAGGCTGTGAGTGATGCCGAGGTGCCAAATATGCGGCAGAGGAGGAGGAGGAGGAGGAGGAGAGGAGTGATGAGGATGGTGAAAAGGAATGTTAAAGCAAAGGTTGAAAGACTGTTTGATAATAATGGATGGAGGAGGAGAAGATCTGAAGATGATGAAGCTTTAGAATTAGAGGAAGAGAGGAGGAGGAAGAGGAAGAGGAAGAGGAGGAGCAAAATAATAATGATAATAATAATAAGAAAAAGAAAAGAAAAGAAAAAGAAAGAAGAAATAGATAAAGAAAAGAAAAAGGAAAAGAAAGAAGAAAGAGATGAATAAAAGAAAGAAGAAAGAGATGAAGAAAATAAAAAAAATAAAAAGAAGAAGAAAGATGAATAAAAAAATAAAAAAAAAGGAAAGAAGAAAGGTTGAAGAAGAGAATAGAACCTTACCTAGATAATGAAATAGAAAAATAACCGTAAAAAAAATATCAACCGTAGCAAAACCATAAGAAGCAAAAATACGAAAAGAAAAGAAAAAGAAAGAAGAGAACAACAAAAAAAAAAGAAGACTAAGGAAGGGAGACAAAAAAAAATTATGAAGAATTAGAGAAGGGCGAAATGACACTGTAGCAAAACGATGACAGGGAAAATGAAGGAGGAGGAGGAGGAGGAGGAGGAGGAGGACCACAACGGGCTTAGTCGAAATTGACCCAAAACGAACTCAGGACTTCGCTGGCTGACGGATGACTCTGGATTTGCATAATGCGACGAGCGATGAGGGAAGGGGAGCGGGGGTGCAGAGGGGAGGAAGAGAGAGAGAGAGGGGGAGAAGACTGGGTAGGGGGTTGGAGAGGAGGGGGCGAGACAGGAAGGTAGGGAGGGAGGAGGGAGGGAAGTGTTCGAGTGGTACAGGTGAATGAGGGAGAAGAAGGTGAGGAAGGGAGGGAAGGAAGGAGTAAGGAGAGGAAAATATTAAGGGAACAGGTAGGCAAGGATGGAAGGGAGGCAGTTGTGAGCTAGTTTAAGGTAAGGGAAAGAGAGAGAAAAGGCAGGGAGGAGATATGGTTAGGGAGATAAAAAAAGGGAGGAAGATAATGACTGCAGGTGAGGGAGGAAGGGAGAAGTGGGGGTGCAAGGGAGAAGGTAATGGCTGTAGGTAAGGGTAATGGGAAGGTAGGAAAGGGAGGAAGAGTGAGGGGAAAAGGGAGGTGCAGGAGGAGGTAAGAAATATGGTATGATTTTAGGGTTAGATAAAGGAGAAAAGGGAGGAAGGGTGAGGAGAAAAGGGAGTTTAGGGTTAAGGAAGGAAAGGGAGAAAGGATGAAGGGAGAAGTATGAAGTAAGGTTATAGAGAGAAGGAAAGGAAGGGAGGGTGAGGGGAAAACGAAGGTATGGAAGGAAGGAAGGGAGGAGAGGAAGGAAGGGAGTGGGAGGGAGGAAACGAAGGAAGAGAATGTAAAGGGAAAAGGGAGATGAAGGAATGGAGGATGAGGGAGATAGTGCAGGTAAGAAGGAATGAAGGGAGGAGAGGAAGGAAGGGAGAGTGAGGGAGGAAACAGGGGAAGAGAATGTAAGGGGAAAAGGGAGATGAGGGAAGGGAGACTGAGGAAGGTAGTGCAGGGTAGGGGAGGGAAAGGGAGACATGAGGAGAGGTAAGAGAGGAAGTAAGGGAGGAGTAGAGGAAGGGAGAGAGAATGAGGGAGCTAGCGAAGGGTGGGGGGGAGGGGGGGGAGGGTAGTAGACTCGCCTGCCAGGTCACACACACACACACACACACACACACACCAGTAACATGAGAAAAAGATGAACGAAAAAAAAATATAGCTGAGTGACAAAAAAAAATGTTACCAAGGCAAACGATGAACCTTTAAAAAAAAATATATGTACATACTCGACTAGATTTTTTGTGTGTGATTTAAGTATTTTTTTTGTTCCTCGTATCAGAATATTGGTCGGAAAGGCAAATGTGTAGGCGTGATTCGAATTTTTTTTTTATGGTTGTAACACATGTATCGCATTCCTTAACCGCTCTTTATATTTTTCGTTATTTTCAAGTTCACTCAAAATAATTCAGTCAGATACGCAGGTGTGATTAGGAGACATTCGTGTTTCTTATCGCCTTAATATACGCATTACACACACTTCCGTAACGCACTTTTATTTTTCGTAATTTTCTAGTTCTTCCAAAATTGTTACACGCCAGGATGACAAGAAATGAGATGAGACAAATTCATAGCAATCTCCTTAATCGCGAGTACCCGCTATCTCGCAAATCTTAACTATTAGGTCAAATTTTCGATGCGATCATCTGTATTTTCCCCGGCGCATCCCACCCCCAGCGACGCCTTCAGCCTGCTACTCCACCTCCTTATCCAGAAAATCTCCTCAAGACCTCAACAATTTCCATGTATCTTCCCACTTATCAAATATCTGTAGCTAAGTTCACCGCATGCTCTAATGTTTCTTTCCTTCTTCTCTGCCTCTTCTTATCTTCTCTCTCTCCCCTTTTCTCTCTCTTCGTCAGTATCTAGAATTTCTCCTTAACAATTTCCATGAATCTTTACCACTTATCGAATTTCTCTATCTAAGTTCACCGCATGCTCTGTAATGTTTCTCTCCTTTTTCTCTGTCTCTTCTTACCTTCTCTTTCTCTCTCTCCTTTTCTCTCTCTTCGTCAGTATCTAGAATTTCTCCTTAACAATTTCCATGAATCTTTACACTTATCGAATTTCTCTATCTAAGTTCACTGCATACTGTCTTGATTTCTTCCTCCCTCGCTTCTCTCTTCCACCTCCTCCTCCACGTCCCGTTCTCTCCCTCTTCCTCTAGCTCTCCCTTCCCTCCCTCCCTTCGTCTCTCCCTTCATCAGCCCAGTTTGGTATCTCCACCCTGATCTGACTTGCCTCTCTCTTTGTACGTCACACGAGGGAGAGTGCCGAGGAGGAGGAGGAGGAGGACGAAGAGGAGGAGGAAGAAGTAACAAAGAAAATTCAGAGGTAATGGACTCTCTTCTACTCATCATGGAGGTATACGATGCTGGATTTTTTTTTATTCTTTACTTTTTTTTCATCTATTTCTTCTTTTTCTTTCTCTTCAACATTAGCAATTGTCTTTTTTTATTATCTCGCCGCAAAATAATATAACAATGTCTGTGAACAAAATATATGAATGCGAGGCGTCTTAGTCATATAGTATTTTACACACACACACACACACACACACACACACACACACACACACAGTTATTTTCCGGTGTGTGTTATTGAGGTCTACTTTTCTTAGATTTTTTCCTTCTTTCTTTCTTTTATTTTTTCGACGAGACACTGACCTTACTCACGTTGAAAAAGAGAGAGAGAGAGAGAGAGAGAGAGAGAGAGAGAGAGAGAGAGAGAGAGAGAGAGAGAGAGAGAGAGAGAGAGAGAGAGAGAGAGAGAGAGAGAGAGAGAGAGAGAGAGAGAGAGAGAGAGAGAGAGAGAGAGAGAGAGAGAGAGAGAGAGAGAGAGAGAGAGAGCACCGTTAGAGGATTTAGGTCTTGCAAAGATTTTATCCACTCGAATATTCTTTGCATCTTGTTCTTTTTTACCTTTTTTTTGTTTTATTGTCTTATTCTATCTATTTCTTTATCTTTGTTTTTTTCCTTTTCCACTTCTCCCTCCTCTTTTTTTCAGTTTTTATTTTATTTTTATTTTTTATTCACTTTCACTCCGATATTTCATTCATTCCATCCACTTCATTTTTTTTGCATGCTGACTCGAATTTCCTCTTATTTTTTTTCTTCCTCTTCCTGCACCTTCAACTCCAACACCTCCTCCTCCTCCTCCCTCTCCTCCTCCTCTCACACCTTCCTCGTGACCTGTACTAACAAAAAACACGTCCAGACACTCCCCTTCCTCACCTCGGCCCGTGTAGCAGTTTGTTCCTCTCCTCCCTCCCTCCCTCCCTCCCTCAGCTCGCGGGAAATTCATACAAAATTAGTTGTGTTTAAGACGCGATTTACGGCACCTATTTCGCCATAAAACACACCTCGGCCCGTCTACCATCACCCCCGCCTCAAAATCACCCCTACCGCCCTCTTATTTATGGCTCACACACACCTACACGGAGACCTCGAGTCCGACATGGCGAGCCCTGAACCTGAGGACGCAAAACCAACCTTAAATCATCCTTCCATAACGGCTAAAATACACTTGTTAGATCCTCGCCTCGACTGCCCGGCGTGGCGTTAGGGTCCAGAGGGTCCTTGGGGCAGGTGGACGGAAGGGTGAAGGCTGCGTGTGATGGGTGAGTGAGGGATGAGTTACGTGGTGTGAGGTTGTGGTTGTTCCTGAAGGTGAGATGCCTGTCCCTCCACCAGGCTGTTTGTCCCGGAGTCACGCGTGGGGGTAGGATGCAGGGAAATAAGGGAAAGGGAAATAAGGATACTGGAGGTGGTTAAGTGTTTTGTGGCATAGAAGTGAATGATGTAAGAATGGAGTGGTAGGCTGCAGGGAAAAGAATGAAAGGGAAAAAAAGGGACTGTAGGTGCATCGTGGAGTGATTTGAGAGAGTGCAGGGAAAAAGGAGATGGAGGGAAGAATAAGAGAATAGAAGATACATAGGAGGAAAGTATGTACGATTAAGGCTGTAGACTGCAGGAAGAAGAGATGGGAGGGAGTAATAGGGAAACTGGAGGTGGATAGTGTCATAATTTGATAGCGTGGAGCAAAAAGAGGAGAGGAAAGGAGGGATAAGGAAACTGAGAATATATAGAGAAACAAGAGATTTGATAGGAGTAAAATATGCAAGAAGACGTAATTTTGAAAAGCTGGAATTAAGGGAACTGGAAGTGTATAGAGAAACAAGAGACATACTATATAGGAGTAAAGTATGTAAGAAGGCGTGATTGAGAAAAGGAGGAATTAACTGAACTGCGAGTGGGATAGGAAAGGATGATCCATGGTATAAGAGGAGAGTGTTTAAGAACGGGAGGAATTCGAAACATTTACGGAGAAGAAAAAAATAAGGTGTGTGTGTGTGTGTGTGTGTGTGTGTGTGTGTGTGTGTGTGTGTGTGTGAGAGAGAGAGAGAGAGAGAGAGAGAGAGAGAGAGAGAGAGAGAGAGAGAGAGAGAGAGAGAAAGAGAGAGAGACGGAAAGAGAAAGAGAGAGAGAGAGACCTTGAAAACACCTTAGCCTTACCTGGAAATCAATCGTGTGTGAGAAGGTGTATGAATGCAAGGTAACAAGAGCAACAGGTGAGTGATGCAGGTGAGAAAAGAGTAAATCCCTCCCTCGGACTCTTACAGGTGTCAGCTTTGTCCCAGGTGTATAAATAAGCCTCACTGGGGTTTGGAGGACAGGTGTGCCCCGGGGGAAGGCATGGCAGATGTAAGGGAGAGGAGAAATACCCCGTCATTATGATGCAAAATTCCTCCCTCGCGTGTATTAAATGTTATGTGGGAGGATCGTGCTGAAGAGAGGAAATTCTTACAGGTTTGGATAAGATATGGAGGAGAAGGAGGAGGTGGAGAAGGACGAGGGGGAGGGGAAGAGGACGACAAGGAGGAGGACGAGGATAAAACGAAAGAAACAAAGGAAGGATGAGAAGGATGAGACTGAGTAGGAGAAACAGGAGGAGGATGAGGACGAAAAAGACAAGAAGGAGGACGAGGATGAGGTTGAGAACATATGAACGAAAAATATAAGCTAAAGAATAAGATGCTGGTATCATAGATGTGTATACTTATAGTTATAGAAAACAATGAAAGGTTGTATTAAGTCTTGTTAGAAGATACTGATGAGGTTACTTAAGTCAGGTTACGTAGGAAATATTCAATACACCGTTAATGAATGAGGATGACGATGATGATGATGATGAAGAGGAGGAGGAAGAGGATGAGGTGGAGGAAAATGTCATTATACGAGAAAAGGTGTGGGAAGGTTAGCTAACGAGAGGAAGTAATTTGGTGGCCTTTTCCTGCTCAGCGCCAAGTCCTAAGATGATTGTTTTTAAGTCACCTCACTCACGGAAGGAAGGTAACACTCATGGCTTTAAGGGGAGGGAGAAAAAAAGAGATAAGTAGTGAATGCAGGCAAGTTCGCGCGCCATACGTGATCATTTTCAAGCACAGCGAAGAAAATAGAACCACACTATTTTTTTTCATCGTTCATGCGTACACTACAGAGACAATAGACGCACGGAAAGAAAAAAAAATCATGCAGTCAAAAATCCATTATCTTTATGACGGAAATACTATGAAATTAAAGAAGGAGGGGGAGAGAGAACGCTGAAATGACGTAAGAAGCATATGATTAGTTGGGAGTTAAGAGCAGGTGGGATTGAAAACGTAGCAGAGGAGAGGGAAGAAGAGGAAGAGGAGGAGGAGCCGCCGCAAGATAAAGAGCTCAAGGGAAAGAGGAAGAGGAGGGTTTTATGCATACAGCGAGCGACTCCGGATGTGAGAAACCGCGAAGGCCCCAAAATGTTCTTAATGTGGCTGCTGGTGCTGGCAAAGCGGCGCCATTACCACGGACGCACCGGGGCCCAGCGGATTGTAATAGGGCGCTAAAATACTGGATTTGTTATTTAATGGCTCATCCTCCTCCTGTTGCTATTCCTCTTCGTCCTCCTCTCTGATTTCTTTTTCCTAATTCTCTTCCTCTTCCTCGCCTTCTTTTTTTCTCTTTTCCTCCTCTTACTCCTCTTCTTCGTCTTCCTCTCTCTTCTCTTTCCTCCTCTTCTTTCTTCTTTTTGCCTTTCTCTCCTTTTTCCTCCTCCTCCTCTTTGTTTTCCTCCTGTTACCTCCTCCTCGTCGTCTTCCTCTGGTCTTTTCTCTTCTTCCTCCTCTTACTTCACTTCCTCTCCCTTTCTTCTATCCTCCTCCTCCTCCTCTTTGTCTTCCTCCTATTACCTCCTCCTCCTCGTCGTTTTCCTCTTGTTTTTTCTCTTCTTCCTCCTCTTTTCTTCCTCTGCTTTTCTTCTTTTCTCCTCCTACTCCGTGTCCTCCGTCTTCCTCTCGTCTTTCCTCCTCCTCCTCCTTCTGGTTCTTCTTCCTTACTCACTCCACAAAAGTTTTCCTTGTATATTTTTTCTTCCTCTCTTTTTTTCCTTTTTGTCATTGTTCTTCCTTCTTCACTCATCATGTACATTCTCTTTTCTATCTCGTATTATTTCTTTCTCTTCTATCCCTTTCCCCTTCATTCCTCTTCCTCCTTCTTCTCTTCCTTTTTTCTTAGTAATGGGAAAAATGGCAGCATGCATATAAGATTTTTCCACAGTACGTCAGAGGTTCCGTTGGCAAGCTTTAAGTCTCTTTACTTCTTTGTTATACAGGTGAGACGGAAGGTAAGTAGGGCACACCTGAGATATACCTGTAATTACCTTTGTTTTATTTTCATTAACACTTTTACTCAGTTCACTTGTCGATAATCTTAGACGCTTCTGGCCCTAACATCAACTATTTATAATGGTCGAAAAGGAGGTCAGTCGGGTTCTAATGAGTGTTTCTTTAGGGTCATGGTACAGAAGAAGGGCCACTTTACATTTATCTCTTTTAGGATCAGGGATTAGCAGGCTTTTTTTCTACATCTTTTTTTGTTGTTGTTGTTGCCCTTGAGCTGCTTACTTTCCTGTAAAAAAAAAACTACCACCAGGGTCATACAACTATCCCTGGACATGCCCAAAACGCCTACGAAAGCCTCGTCAAATGTGAGTGCTTGGGCCCTGAAGTGTTCAACCCGTCCGCTGCGATTGGCACGGATTTTATTTCACTGGTAGCCTGATAACACATACTCCCAGGTCTTTCTCTGCCTCTGTGGTTGATAGTGGAGTGTTTCCCATGTGGTATTGGTATGCTGGATATCCCCTCCCAAGGCACATGACTTTATATTTTTTCTATAATGAATTGTAGCAGCCACTTTTTGTTCCATTCCTGTGGCTTGGTGATGTCTTCTTGTAGGAAATCCGCAGTCAAGGGGTTAAGAATGCGGCCTAATATATTGTCTCCATGTTTTGCATCAGTGTTCTCGGGATTAAGCTTCCTCTTTGTCTTGTCCGGTCTTCGTTCCTTCTCTTAAAAGTCGAGGCGGAAAAAGAACAAGTCTGGGGCCACTTGATGAAGCGCCATCCTTCTTCCTCTAAGCTCGCCGAATATATCATCGCGCGCATTGATTAATCTTTCCGGTAAATACGTTTGCTGTGTTAATTCTGCTCTCGCCACCTGCCCTTCCTCCTCCTCCTCCTGCTACTTCTCTTCCTCCTCCTCCTCCTCCTCCCTCTCATCTCCTACCTGCTTCACCTCACCTCCGTTTGTCCTTTTCTCATTCTTCTCCTTTTTTACCTCCATTTTACTTCCTTTTACCTCCCTCTCTTTCTTATCTCCCTCTCCTTTTTACCTCCCTCTCCTTATATACCTCTTTTTTTTACCTCCCTTCTTACCTTCCTCTCATTGTTACCTCTCATTTCTTTTTACCTCCCTCTCCTTCTAACTTCCCTTTTTCTTACTCCTCTCTCTCTCTCCTTTTTACCTCCTTCCGTCTCACCTCCCTCTCCTTTTCCCCTCCCTCACGCCACCTAACTTCCTCTCTCCCCCGGACCAAAATATCAGCGGACGTTAATCAAAAGGAGGCAGAGGATAAGTAATATGAATCTTTGCTTATTTATTGCTTGTAATGGCTCGCCTCTTCTCTCGCTCCTCAGACAAGATGACTTATTTTATTCACCTGTGTGTTCTGTGCATACCTGGGCGTTGTTTTCAGCTTGACGCTCTTTATATTTCTTGTTTTTTGTGTGTGTTTATATATTATTATTTTACACTTTTGTTCGTTCCACACAGTATTGCAAAGTGCTTAATTAAGATATGTGTGTATGGTAGAGACAGACATTTTTTTTTTACAGCAAAGGAGACAGCTCAAGGACATCAAAAAATAATAGATGGATAGATATATAGATAGAAAGATAGATGGATAGATAGTTAAAGGCACAGTTCGTTCTATCGAAGAGGGTAAAAGCAGGACTAAACACACATCTAATTGTATATAAAAAAAAAACTTTGCAAATTACTACTTCTATGCTAAGAAAACGATAGGAGCTGCTAGAGGAAATGTGTGTGTGTGTGTGTGTGTGTGTGTGTGTGTGTGTGTGTGTGTGTGTGTGATTAGTTTACCAGCTCGTTAGGGCGGCGAGGTCCTCCCACCCAACACTTTGCTTTTTGCTATCGAGGGAACCAGTCGAGGGTGACCTTGGCGCCGTGACGTGGGCATCGGCGGCGGCTTCGGCGGCACTGACCGGAATATCTGAATAGTAATGATCATAATGAAAAATTAACCCATCACTCATAATGGAAACGGCATTTAAAGTTGTGCTCATTACGCGGGCTGTGGCCGAGGTGGTGGCGGTGGTGGTCAAGGTTTGGTGGGGGGAGGGGGTGCGGATGGCGGTGGTGGTGCTGAAGGTGGAGATACAGGGTAGAAAAAGTGTAGTGGTAATAGTAGTAGAAGTAGTAGTAGTAGAAGTAGTAGTAGTAGAAGTAGTAGCAGTAGTAGTAGTAGTAGTAGTAGTAGTAGTAGTAGTAGTAGTAGTAATCATTATATTTACTGCTGTTGTTGCCGTTGCTTAAGATATCAGCTTAACAACGTGAGTGATATCTGGGTCGTCTAGAAGAAAACTACAGGAGAACCTCCGGGCACTGAACAGCACAAAGACAATGATAAAGATAGTGATCATATCAAATAAATGAATACGGAAGTAGATGGTAATAACACACATAATAATAATAATAGTAATAATAATAATAATAAATAAATAAAAGGCGTAGAAATTACAAAAACAACAACAACTATATGATAATGACTACTGATTTTTGTGTTATGTTTACTATTATTTTTTTATCATAATAATTTTTATTATTATTATTATTATTATTATTATTATTATTATTATTATTATTATTATTATTATTATTATTATTATTATTATTATTATTATTATTATTATTATTATTATTATTAATGTTACTGTTCATATTCTCATATATCCGGAACAATAACAGGCGCGCCCCCCACCCCCCCACCCCCGCCACCACCACCACAACAACAACAACAATAACAACGACAACAACAACAACAGCAGCAACAGTCACAGTGTCAGCGCCTCGCCCCTCGTTATCGCCTCACGCGCCTCGCCATTACCAGCTCTGGGTCGCCTTTTTGTCGCCTCGCAGCCACGTGACCGCCGAACAGTTTTAAAAGACTATTATTTTCTTCTTTGCGCCAAGCACGCCTCTATCTATCGCTGTCATGTCGGCGCCGGGAATAAGGCGGGATAGAATGGAAAATTATTCAGATATGTTATAAAGTAACATCAATTTTATCTTTTGTTGTGACACCTGACTCTTCCTCGTGCCTTGGAGGGAAACTTCATTAGGAGCGGCGCTGAGAAAGGCAGGCGATAAGTGTTCCCCGCCCGGCACACACCTGGGACGCCCCTAATGAGTGGGGCGAGATGTGGCGCGGGGACGTGGGACGGGATGTCTGCTGAGGTGACGCCGAGGTGTGAGGAGGACGAAAGAGGAGGAGGATGTGGAAGATAAGGACAAAGAGGAGGAGATATATCAGGACGAGGAGAAGGAGGAGAAAATCATTTAGTAAGGTGTTGGATCTCACCCAGTAAATGCTTTCTCTTCTTGAGGTGTAAGAATAAAAAAAAGATGTAGAAAGGCGAGAAGGAGAAGGAAGTAATTTAGTTAGCTGTTGAATCTCACTCGGCAAATGCTTTCTCTTCTTGAGGGAATTCGAAGTTCTGTGAATGCGAATGTTCGTAAACTGCTAAGTGAGAGAGAAAAGTTCGATGAAGGAAGTGGGGAGTTGAATGAGCCGCGAAGTCTTAGCAAACAAACCCTAAAGGGGCTATTACACTAGGCAAATTTTCCGTGGATCTTCAATCAAACCACGATTTCCGCTGGCGTGGTTCTCATATTTCCGTGGTTTTCTGACGTGTCCACGATCTTCCAAAGCTACGGTAGATTTCACCAAAGGAAGACGATATTACTCACCATCATCATCAGCAATAACAAGAAACAAATGAGAACCACGCTAGCGGAAATCGAGGTTTGACTGAAGATCCACGGAAAATTTGCCCAGTATAATAACCCCTTAACACACGCCAGAATAAGACTCCCGTTAGTTAAATGTTTTGGGTTATGATGCGAGAGGGAGGAGAAGGTGGAGAGAAGGATTGGGAAGTGAGCAGAGTTGTCTAATGAACTAAAGGCTTGAAGATAACCGAATAATTATCTCGTTAGTTAAATGTTTCAGAGATGCGATATTAAGTTTAGGATAGAGTAAAGTGTAAGGAAAGTAAGGTGAGGCATCAGGCAAACCAAATAATTGAATATATCAGAATAATCATCACGTTGGTTAGATGTTTCAGAGATACAATGTTACGTTTACAGATAGATTTAAGAAACATGGAGGGTGACTTGTTTTACTTAGATAGAGTTGGTGTGGTTGAAGGTTGAGCATGAGCTGATTGAAATTCCTCTTTCTCACTAACTAACTAACTAACTGACTCACTGACTGACTAACTGACTAACTCTTCGTCAAATCCATTCCTTCACAGACTTAAACAGAAGCATACAGCGAAGGAAAAAAAAAAAGCCCTGGTTGCATTAGTTCCAGGGCTGCCTCGACACTCCCATCTGAAAGACTTAAAATCGCACGGTGTTCAAGGCTAGAAAAAAAAGAGTGTTGCCTACCTGGTCGGGGCCGCAGGTGAGCCGAGGACGCGCAGGTGTTGGCGAGGCTGATGAGCTGCGAACGTTGGCTTGTACAGCGTCTTGTTCGCCCGCGGGGGTCTGCCAGGCTTAATCAGCGGAGGAGGTGTTGAGGGATCTGAATTGCAGATTTGATGGGGAGATGTTGGAGGTGATGGAGGGAAAGGGATGGGGGTGATGGAGGTAATGGGGAAGGTAGTAGAAGGATGTTGTAGTGGGTGGAAGAAGAGGGTAGTAGATGTTATGGACTGAGAGATTGGGAAATGGGGAATTGTACAGGCATAGGTGGGGAAAGAAGGAAATAGTGGATGGGGTGGAGACAAAGATTATGAGTGAATGGGGAAGAAAGAGAGGCAGTAGTGATAGGTTGGTATAAGGAGAGAGAGCTAATGAGTAAATGGGGTAGAGAGAGAGGTAGTGACTGAGTAAGGGAAAGAAGAGAGAGAGTGAGAGTGAGTGAGTGAGTGAATTGGAAAGAGAAAGCGGCAGTGAGTGAGTGGGGAAGGGAGAGACAGAGTGAATGAGGGTGAGGAAAAAGTAAAAAAAAAATGGGTGTGGAGTGAAAGGCAGCGAGTGAATGGGGAGGAAAGAGAGGTAATGAATGAGTGAGGTGTAGAGAAAGACAGTGCTATTCAACATGGATGGGCAATTCATCTTAGGTTAGGTTGGGTGTCTTGTGGTGGACGGATGGGTGTGAGAATTTTAGTGGACTGTGAATAAGAAAGGAAAGTTGTCTGGATGAAGGTAGAGAGTTAAAAAGAGGATAGACAAACAAACATAGAGAAGGTACGAGGATAGGAGGATAGCAAGGGGTGACGGAGAGGCTTGCGGAGAGGTAGAGATAGATAGATAGATAGCAAGAGAGCAAAGAAAACGGCATGCATATGAAAAAAGACAACCCTCAGTGGTATCCAAACCCAAGACCAAAAAGTTCAATTAAAACACGAGGCATTACTTATTTTTTTTTACCTCCACGATTTTTCTACGACATATAATAATAACGTTAAACTCCCTCATTCATCTTACCTCTGAAGGCTAATGGACCCCCCCCCCCTCCTCCCCTTGTCATCTATTTACTTACAAGAAGAGTAATAACGGTGCGGTAAAAGTCGGGGCTCAGGGAATACATTTGGCTTCGAGTTGTGGGCTTACTACGTGACTCGCGCCGCGCTTGTCCCCTTTTATTGCGGTGATTTCCTCCGTGCGTGTATACATTATCAGTCCCTGGCTCCCCTGCGGCCCCGTGTAGGCTGCGGCAGGACGGGAAGCGGGGGTAACTAGCGAATAATTTATGGTGGCTGCCCTGCCCTGGCTGGCCCCCGCGGCGCCTAGCGAGGGGAAGAAAGACATTCAGACCGCGGGATTTGACCTGCTCGCTGCCGCCTCCGCCTCCACTCCCGCCCCCCGCCCCGCCCGCACCCAACAAGGAAATTAAATATATGGCCGAGTTTCGTATGGTAATTTCATAAAGCATGGGATACTTGCTTGCCCCGGCCGCGTGTATTTGCGCCCTAAGTCACAGAGGAGCTATAGGGAGTCGTAAGGGTAAGGGTGATTTCGTAGGCTGAGGGTCACGGGAGGTCGGCCTTATCACACGGCTGTTGGATGGCCGCGTCTTGCCCCGCGCGATCGGCAAAAAGAGTAAAAAGAGCTCGACTGGAAATGGAAATGAGAGTATTGCGTCATGTTCGACTCGTGTCCGGTGGTGGTAGGTAATGTCTCGGGGGTGATGCGCGGTCACCAGCCAGCCGCCAGCCCTCCGCCTCACCGCTGCTTTGGGGAAGGGGGCGCTGGGGGAAGGCAAGGGGGAGGCTCGGGTAGGAAGCGCTTGGGGGAGGCTTGGGTGAGGGAGCGCTTGGTGGTTTACAAGAGACGAAAAGCTTTGTATCACTTGCACTTGTAATACTTAGGGCAGCACATTGAAGCTCCCTTGCTCCCCCCCCCTCCCTTTCCTCCCGTTCCCGTAGCGTCTGGTCTTCGAGGAAACAGCCCCGCCTTGTAATTCTCAAAGTCTAGACGTTTTTTAGGCAACAAACTCCTTAAAGACGGGGGCGAGAGGAACGGCCAGGGAGGGAGGGGCGGCAGCGGCGGCGGTGGCGGTGAAAAATTTGTTGTCAGTACAGATGCGTTTCCGAAGAAATGAGAATTTACATATTGGATCCAAGTCTCATTTAATACAGCGCCTCTTACGTGATCGGGCGCGCGGACCTCCTCCCTTAGACCGCCGTGGGTGAGGGCGGTGGCGTGAAGACCAGCTAGGGCGGCGTGCGGGTGAGCGGGCGTGTGGGCGTGTGAGGCGCGGGCGGGCGTGGCGGGGCTGGGCGCTGTACCCTACTTAACGGGGTCTGATCAAGGCGTCTTTACAACGTTTGACGATTTGCATACTGAAGCCTCGACCAGCATGCAATATTTCACCCTCGCGTCAGGTCTGATGGGCTCCAGGGCAATCAGAAATATGTTTAGCGTCGGACGGCAGCGGCGGAGGAGAGAGGGAGCTGGGAGGAGGAGGTGGAAGAAGGGACGGAGGAGGAGGGAGGGGCGGCGGAGGAGGAAGGGAGGGAACGGTAGGAAGAAGGGGAAAAAGCACTGAGGAAAAAGAGAACGAGAAGAGGAGGACAAGAAATGATGAGGGATGGGAAGAGGAACGGGAGAGGAGGAGGACAGGAGATGGGAAGGAGGAGGAGAGAGGAGGAGGAGGAGGACAGGAGAGGAAGAGGAAGGAGACAGGACAGATGAAGAGGGAAGGAGGAGGAGGAGGAGGAGGAGGAGGACAGGAGATGAAGAGGGGAAGGGGAGGCGGGAGAAGTGGAGAGGAGAGAGAGAGAGAGAGAGAGAGAGAGAGAGAGAGAGAGAGAGAGAGAGAGAGAGAGAGAGAGAGAGAGAGAGAGAGAGAGAGAGAGAGAGAGAGAGAGAGAGAGAAGAACGAGTGAGTGGCTGGGGAATGGAAGCTATTGGGGCAGGCTCGCTGGCTAGCTGGCTGTGGCCATGTTTATCCCTGTCCAAAGTTTTATTTTATTGAGGACTCCGAGTTTTATATTTGCCTCCCAGATCAGGATTTTTGTGAGGTCTGTTTAGGGAGGGCGGGAGGGAGGGAAGGGGGGAAGGAGGGGCTCTTTGCTGCCAGTAGAAGGGGAGGAAGAGGCGAGTTAGGAGGAGGAAGGAGAGGGAGGGAGAGGGAGAGTTAAATTGATTGTATGGGTTTGGGCGAAGGGGAAACACGGAATTGTAAAGTTAATGTACAAGCAGGACGCATAAATAGAAGAGGAATGGAAATGATCGAAAAAAAAGATTGAAGAAATGCAGAAAATGAAAAAAAAAAGATTACCCCCTAAGATATTTAATTTCATACATATGCATTTTTAACTTTAAATTGGCTCTTATTTTATTCATTGTTTTTTTATCCCTTTCGCCTCTTTCCCTCATTCCCTTTGCACTTCCCATATCGTAAAGTGAACCTTCTCTCAACCTTTATATTTCCAAGCTGTTTCCCAATTTTCCATTTTTAGATCATTGACCCCCCTCCTTTTTTTATAGTTTCCTTTCTTTTTTCTCACGTAATACTCGGTCTCCCATTCACTCCTCGTTCATTCTTTAGTCTCCTTTCTACCTCATCAATGATTTTCTTTCTTCACGTAACTTTAATATTTCCCTACCCACTCCATTTTCCTGCCACCCATTAATCTGAATTCGTGTGTGTGTGTGTGTGTGTGTGTGTGTGTGTGTGTGTGTGTGTGTGTGTGTGTGTGTGTGTGTGTGTGTGAGGTGGGGCAGTTACCTGTTTTGTTTTACCTTTTTTGGCTCCAACTTGATGTGTAGGCGATTAGGAATGTCCGATTTTTGTTGTTTATTCCACACACGGTAGACGGATGGAAGGTTGTCTCCCTCACCTCCTCCCTCTCTCTATTCTCTCCTTTTCCTGCTACCTCCAGTCCTCCTTCTGTCCCCTCTTCCTCCTCCTCCTTCTTTCCACTCCCTCTACTCCTCCTTCTTTCTCCTCCTCCTCCTCCTTCTAACCCCTTCCTCCTACTCCTTCATCCTCTTCCTTCTCCTTCTTTCCCCTCCCTCTACTCCTCCTTCTTTCTCCTCCTCCTCCTCCTTCTAACCCCTTCCTCCTACTCCTTCATCCTCTTCCTTCTCCTTCTTTCCCCTCCTACTCCTCCTCCTTTCTCCTCCTCCTCTTCCTCCTTCTGTCCCCTCCTCCTCCTCTTTCTGTTGCCCTTTCCTACTTGTCTGGTAATTCCCCAACTTTTAATCGATCCTTTTTTTTTATTATTTGTTTTATTGTGTGAAAGAATGCCACAACAACAAAAGAACAACAACAATGACAACAACAATTACAATAGCCTTAAAACAAACAACAGCTGCACCATTTACAACAACAATAACAATAACAAATAACAGTAACAAATAATAATAACAATAATAATAGCAGAAAAAACAAAACACAAAGCCAGCTCGCTCCCCTCACTCACTCACTCACTCATTCCAATCAATCAATCAATCAATCAATCAATCAATCTCTCTCTCTCTCTCTCTCTCTCTCTCAATCAATCAATCAATCAATCACTCAATCAATCAATCTATCTATCTATCTATCTATCTATCTATGTATCTATATCACTCGCTTTTGCTCTTTCTCTCGTCCAAACTAACAGAGTGTGAATGAGTGGAATAGGCTTAGCAGTCATGTGGTGAGTGCCAATACAAATGTCACATTCAAAAATAGATTAGATAAATTCATGGACAGCGATATTAGGTGGGGTTTGATACACGGGAGCTTAGGTTCAAAGGAGCTGCCTTGAACAGTCCTACCGGCCTCTTGCAGACTCCTACGTTCTTATGTTCTTATGTTCTTCGTCCTCTTCGTTTTCGTCCTCCTCCACCTCCTCCTCCTCCTCCTCCGCCTGGTCAAGATAGCGGGCCAGTAATGAGCCCGCAAAAGTCGGCGTGGTATCGGGCTCGTCATCTCACCTGGCCGCGGCGGAGACCATCCAGGTGTTGATTACCCTCCACGCTTGATTGACACCTGCGGGAGGTTAATGGACAAGCACTCACCTGCCTCCTCCTCCTTCTCTTCTGCTTTTCTTGCATTTCTTTCATCTGTATTTTCCTTCTCTACTTTTTCATCATTAGCATCATCTTGTTCTTATTCTTTTTGTTCTTCCTGTTCTTCTTCTTGTCTTTGTTGTTGTTGTTGTTGTTGTTGTTGTTGTTGTTGTTGTTGTTGTTGTTGTTGTTGTTGTTGTTGTTGTTGTTGTTGTTGTTGTTGTTGTTGTTGTTGTTGTTGTTGTTGTTGTTGTTGTTGTTGTTGTTGTTGTTGTTGTTGTTGTTGTTCTTCTTCTTCTTCTTCTTCTTCTTCTTCTTCTTCTTCTTCTTCTTCTTCTTCTTCTTCTTCTTCTTCTTCTTCTTCTTCTTCTTCTTCTTCTTCATTTATTTTTGTTATCCTTTGTTTTTATCAGTCTTTCATTATCCCATATATGTGATTCTCTCTCTCTCTCTCTCTCTCTCTCTCTCTCTCTCTCTCTCTCTCTCTCTCTCTCTCTCTCTCTCTCTCTCTCTCTCTCTCTCTCTCTCTCTCTCTCTCTCTCTCTCTCTCTCTCTCTCTCTCTCTCTCTCTCTCTCTCTCTCTCTCTCTCTCTCTCTCTCTCTCTCTCTCTCTCTCTCTCTCTCTCTCTCTCTCTCTCTCTCTCTCTCTCTCTCTCTCTCTCTCTCTCTCTCTCTCTCTCTCTCGGTATCGTCAAGTATATTTTTCTCTTTATTTTTCCTCCTCCACTTAGGCTTCTGGTTTTCCTAGTTCGTGTTTTTTTTCTTTTTTCTTTTTCTTTTCTTTCTTTTTTTTGGCCCGGTGTATTTGTCGTGTTAAATTTGCTTCGTGTTCAATTTTGTTATAAGTTATCATCCTTTTTTTCTTTTCTTCTTCTTCTTCTCCTCCTCCTTCTTCTTCTTTCTATATTGTTTGTTTTCTCTTGTTTATTTTCGCGTTTATTGTCTTTGCTTCGTCTGTGTGTTTTGCTTCCTTTTCTTTTCTATCTTTTCCTCTTCTCGTTCTCGTTACTCGTTTGTTTATTTTCTTTATTTCGGGTTTTTGTTTTGAAATGCTTATGTGTGTTTCTATCTATTTTTTTCTTTATTTTCCTTCTTTATTCATTCATATATTATTCCTTTCTTTATCGCTAATCTCCTTTACATGTTCATTCTCATTTTGCATGCACATATACACGAGAGAGAGAGAGAGAGAGAGAGAGGAGAAGAGAAGAGAAGAGAAGAGAAGAGAAGAGAAAGAAACAGACAGACAGACAGACAGACAGACAGACACCAAACCAGACAATAAAACCGGAGACAAGTGAGTGAAGGAGGAAAAAAGAATGAGAAAGAAGAAAATAAAAGGCGTTTTAATTACCCGCTGGAATGAAAAAAAAAGAAGTCAGTGTTACCAAGTCTAGGAGTGGTCGAGGCGCCGGTGCAGTGTTGCCAATCACACGGATAGTCTGTAAGGTTTGCGCCCAGTGTGAAATTGTGGCAACACTGAGCGATGATTGCTCTGGAGGTTCAAGGAAACTTTTTATGAAGGTGTTTTGGTATTTTATTGTTGTGTCTTTTATATTTTCTTTTATTTTTTTTAGTAACTTAGTGTTTTTGTGGTTTTCTTTTGCTTTTTTTCCCCATTCCTCCTCTTCCTCTTTCTAATAATTTTCTTCCTTTTGTGTTTTTTGTTGCGTCTGTTCTCTTTCGCTTCTGTGTTTTTTCTTTAAATCAATTATCAATGTTTGTTTTCTTCTGTTTTTATTGCTATTCTTTCTATCGTCTTCGCTTTTCTCTTTCTACTTCTTTTCTTTTTTTCATTCTGTGTTGTTGTTGCGTCTGTTTTCTTTTTCCTTTGTGCTTTTTTTTATCAATTATCAATGTTTGTTTTTTCTATTATTGTTCTTCTTTCTATCGTCTTCCTCTTTTTACTTACTATCTTCCTTTCCTTTCGTATTGTATTGTTGCGTCTATTATTTTTCTTTTCTGTATTTCCTTTATCAGTTATCAGTATTTGTTTACATTGTTTTGCGTTGTTGTTTTCACCATCATCCTCTCCTTGTCTCTATTTCTATTCTTCCTTTCGTACATATTTGCTTGAGGGAGAAAGCCCCCCCCTCCCCGCCCCCCCCCCCAAAAAAAAAAAAAAAATCGCTCCCATGAAAAAGTCACAATCCCTGCCCCTCCAAAAGAAGAAACATACTGAAGTTCACAATCCCGCCCTCCAAAAAAGAAGAAAACATACTGAAGTTCACAATCCCGCCCTCCAAAAAGAAGAAAACATACTGAAGTTCACAATCCCCGCCCCCTCAAAAAAGAAGAAAACATACTGAAGCTCACAATCCCCGCCCCTCCAAAAAAGAAGAAAACATACTGAAGTTCACAATCCCCGCCCCCTCAAAAAAGAAGAAAACATACTGAAGTTCACAATCCCCGCCCCTCCAAAAAAGAAGAAAACATACTGAAGTTCACAATCCCCGCCCCTCCAAAAAAGAAGAAAACATACTGAAGTTCACAATCCCCGCCCCTCCAAAAAAGAAGAAAACATACTGAAGTTCACAATCCCCGCCCCTCCAAAAAAGAAGAAAACATACTGAAGTTCACAATCTCCCCCTATAAAAAAATCATACTAGTTCACAATCCTCCCCCATCAAAAACAACAGCTGGAGTTCACAATTTCAGCGGAGTTGATCAAGAAAGAAGCGAGTGATTATAAACTTGTACTAGATAGAAAAATAAACGGAAGCATAAAGAAGAGCTGAAGAATATTATTAAGAAGAATTAGAGAAGATTGATTAAACTCACTCTGACAACATATGTACGTGTTTATAGACCTGTATCTACACACACACACACACACACACACACACACGCACACACTACCTCTCCCCCTCTTAATCATCCCTCCCTCTTCCCCCTCCTACTCTCCCTCCCTCCTAAACAACAACCCCCCCTTCCCCCATCCCCCTCCACCCCTTCCCCCTTCTAAACAGGCCAGTCCACTAATTTGCCGCTTCCTCTCCTCTTGTGTGTATTGTTCGCTGCTCTGCTAATTGCTACCAGGTAAAATCACAGGTAAGAGTTGTCGGGCTAATGGATTTTGCTGCCCCGGCATACCTGTTTGTTACCTGGGCCGCCGTGTTTGGGAGGTTCGAGTTTATTTGTTATCGTGGAGTTTATTATTTTTTTTTGTTATGCTTTATTTTTGGTTTCTGGTGTTGAGTGGTTGGTTAGGTGTGTGTGTGTGTGTGTGTGTGTGTGTGTTGGGGGTGGGGGGGAGAGGGGTTCTGTGTGTGTGTGTGTGTGTGTGTGTGTGTGTGTGTGTGTGTGTGTGTGTGTGCCTTACAATAGACCCTCAGGAAACAATAGCAGTAGTAATAGTAGTGAGAGTGAAAGGAAATTGCTGTACTAGTTTATATATTACACGTAACACCTGTCTCTCCCCCAAACAACAGACATACAGTATACATATAGAGGTAAAAAAAATACATAAGCCAAGTCATGTATACCTTCCTACCTTACTTTTTCCTGCTACCTCCTCCTCCTCCTCCTCTGAAGCGTCATACACCCGTCATACACTGAAACAATACACGATACATTCTCTCATCATTTATTATTTTAGTTTCCCTTCGTCACCGCCTTCCCCATTTTCACACCTGAGCGGCTTCCTTGTATGTCTCCCACGGTGCTTGGATCATGAAGGAAAGGTGAGAAGCAGGAGCAGGAGGAGGAGGAGGAGAAGGAGGAGGAGGAAAAATATATGGGGGAGGAATCAAGATAGACAACTAATCTTCCACTTTTCTTCCTTCTGCTTCCTCATTCCCCTCCCACTGTCTTCCTTTTCCTCCTCCTCCCCTTCTTCCTCCTCCTCCTCGAGCACTAATACCTATGGACAGTGATATACGGGCGTGTGAGGTGAAAATTATACACGGGTTGGCCCTGGGAAAGCTGTTGACGCGCCGAGGTGCTTACGAGCCTAATAACCCCTTGGCCAGGTAATTTTCGGGGTCGATGTCTCTTCTTTGCTCTGCCACCCGTCGCTCTGAGCTTACACCGTCACCCGTCTCTCTCATTTTTGTCACTTGTCACTCCTAAGCTCAGTGTCTCTCTCAGTGTAACTCTCAGCTCGCTCTCACTCTGTCCCCCGTCATGCTAGGCTCATTCTTTCACCCGTCAGTCACAACTCGTTTTTTCATCCGTCACTCTGAACTCTCATCTCATTCTCTTTCATCCGTTACTCTCAGGTCACTCTTACTCTGTCACCCGTCACGCTAGGCTCACTCTGTCACCCGTTACGGTCAGCTCATTCTTTCACCCGTCAGTCACAGTTCGTTCTTTCATCCGTCACTTTCAACTCTCATCTCATTCTCTTTCATCCGTACTCTGTCACCCGTCATTCTTAAGCTCACTCTTTGTCACTCATCACTCTCACCCGTCACTCTTAGCTCACTCTTACGGCGTCACCCGTCACTCTAGTTCACTCTTATTATCGTCACCCAAACTTCTTTTTTTCAGTTGATTAAATTTACCAGTATTCCGTCCGTGCTTAGTTTTTTTTTTTTTATATTGGAATGGTCTGCTTGTTTGTTGTTTTTGTTCCTTTTTGTTTTAGACTCCTGCCAAAATCTCGCTAGCATCATTCTTTCTTTACGTACTTATTGATTGATTTCTCACTTAACTTCAACTATTGCAGTATCAATCCTACCGTATCATTTTTTTACCTCACGTTTTTTTGTTTTCTTTTATTATAATATTTACATTGTCTAATTTCACAATGCTACTTTACTACTACTACTACTACTACTACTACTATTACTACTACTACCATCGTTCCCACCCCTCCTCTCCTCACCCATCCGATTTCATCCCTCTTATTTCTCACGTTTACTTTTTTTTTCCATACTTCAAACCTCTTTTTCTTCCCCCATTCTCGTATATCCTTCTCGTGTTTCATCCAGCATCCGTCAGCAGGGGGCAGCACAGGTAAACAACACAGGTAAACAGCACAGGTAAACAACACAACACAGGACGGTCCGCCGGGGGTGTCTCGGCCTTCACAATGGCTGTATATCCGGACAGGTTAATTAGGCTGCGGACCACACCTTGCTGGAACGACCTTGTCCACTCACCCACCAATTCACCCCTCCACCCACCTCATCCCACCTCCTCCACCACCCACGCTCCACCCATTCATCTCCACTCCCACTACCTCCACCAGCGAGCGACCTTTGATTTCTAACTGGACCTAGACCGCTAACACCCACACCCACTGGCCATGGTCTTATACCAAACGTGTGTACTTTTGTTTCCCTTATAATACTTGCTTTTTTTCCTAATTAGACAGCCTATAACAACTTACTAGTCAGCCTACATCTTTATACAAACCCTCTGCCTATTCTTCCAACAAACGCGTTACACATATGCCAATCCGACTGACTGACTGAGTATCCTTATAATTACGATACTTTTCCGTACTCACTCGAAATTGACCTCGCTTTTGGCTTCTCGTTCTTTCTACTTTTTATTTTTCGGGGCAGCGTCTAGCGTTTGTTGTTGTTGTTGTTGGTGCTGTTGTCGGTTTTTGCCCTTGAGATGCCTCCCTCGTAAAAAAAAAAATCCATACCGTATTCTAACCAATATATATGACCCGCATTTCCTTCACTCACTCCTCCAGAACTACGTCTATATACACTCTGCCTGTTCTCCCAACCCACCAGTCATCCATATACTGCTCCTGACTAAGTGACTGACAGTATTATGTAGAATATGATTAATAAAACATAAAGTACTCGAACTCATATATATTCCACATTTCCTCCACTCACTCCTCCACAATTCAATCCTCCTCACCTTCCACCAATACCCCCTCCATAATTTTTAGATCGCCCATCACCTTCACCTCGACCTACTTTATTTTTTTTCTTTCCTTTTTATTTCATTTATTACCCCCAACCTCTCCCTGTCACCTCCCTCACACTCTCCTTTCTCACCCTTCCCATCACCTTCACTCCCTCCCTTCCCTCTCCTCCATTCTTTTTGCGCTTTCCTTTTCGTTCCTCCGCCGTTAAATATCGTAACATTGACAACCCTCTCCCCTCCTCCTCTCCTCCCTCTTACACCGTCACCCCCCAACGCTAATCTCTCTCCCACACTCCCTCTCAAATACTCTCACGTAAGAGTTAACTCCCACACTGCTAACCTCCCTCCCACGTACTTCTTCCCTCAGGTGTCATTAACTGCTCAATACCTGTGCTAATACGACACCTACCTAGCTACCTGTCTACTTACCTGCCTACCTATCTCCCCCTCCCCTTACCTACACCCATGCAATGACAGTCTACCTATGATAAAGCCTAAAGGTGATCTCTTTTTTTATACTTTGTCATATTTAAATTTCCTCTCGATTTCTTCCCTCTTTTGTTTCTCAAGTTTACTTTTTTTTTTTCATACTACAGACTTCTCTTTTTTTATTTATTTCCCTTTTTTGCTTCTCTTAATTCCTTCTTTACATTTTTTTCTACTAGACTTTATTTATTATTTATTCTTCCTCTTGTTTTGCTTCTCGTATTTTCTTACTTCCTTTTTTTCTTCTACGACAAACTCTTTTTATCTTTCTTTCCCTTTATTTTTTTTGCATCTTGTATTTCCTGTTTCTTTTGTTTTTTCTTCCACTACAAACTTTTCTTTTTTTCTTTCTTCCTCCTTTTCCTCTTTGTCTTTCATTTCCATTTTTCTTCTACTATAAACTTTTTGTTTTTATTCCTCTTCTTCGTATTTCCTTTTTTTTTTCCATCATTTTTCTACGACAAACTTTCTTTTTTTATTCGTCCTCTTTCTTTCCTTCTCGTATTTCCTTCTTCCTTTCTTTCCTTTCACCTTAGTTACCCATCACGCAGCTTTCCTCCCTTCCTCCCTTTTCCAAATCCTTCCTTCACCCAATCACTCATTGCCGCCCTTCCCTTCCCTTCCTCCTCCTCCACCACCACCTCCTCCTCTCCCACGCCTCCCCCGCACCCCCACGCCTCGCCACACCCACCGCGGCTCCCACGTGCTGGTGTGTGGCGGTGTGCGTGTGTT
>NC_066564.1:3041256-3106256 GCF_024679095.1 Eriocheir sinensis
CGTATGTGTCAAAGCAATCCTCTATTATGTAGTAACTATTTGTGATTGTAATGATTGTGGTAATGGGGGTTAATGAGACTCTGAAGACGGGTGGTGATGGTGGTTTTGGCTGCGGTAGTGGTGGTGGTTTTGGTAGTGGTGGTGATGGTGGTGGTGGTGGTGATGGTGGTGGTGATACATCCCTAATTAGAGACTCATCGCTTCCCACACGCTTTCACTCCCTTTGTTGAGCTGTCTTGATAATAGGGAGGGGTGGGTAGGAAGGGGGGTGGGGGAGGAGGCAGTGGGAAGGAGGAGGAGGATGTGGGGAAAGGAGGAGGGGATGGGGATGGAGGGAGAGGGGAGGCAATGGAAAGGTGAGGGTGGAAGAGGTGGGAGGGAGGGAAGGAGGAGGAGGGGATGAGGGAGGCAATGGGCAGGTGACGATGAAAGGGGAAGGGGAGGGGAGGAGAGACGGAGGGCAGGTATGGAAGGTTGAGGGAGGGAAGGAAAGGGGGGATGTGGTTAAGGGAAAGAGGGGACTTGGAAAAGGGGTAAAGGAAGGTAAGGCTGGGTGATATAGGGCAACTAGAAAGGGAAATAGGCTTAGAAGAGATGAAGGTAAGGAAGGATAGAATACTGCAACAAAGGATATGGGCTTAGGGGAGGAAGGTAAGGGACGGTGAGATATGGGCAAGAGTGAGGGGAAGGGGCTTAGTTCAGGAAGGTAAGAGTGGGATAAGGCAACAGGCGAAGGGAATAAGCTTAAGGGAGAGGAAGGTAAGGGAGGGAGACGTAGGGCAACTTTGGATATAGGTAAGGGGGAAAGGAAGGTAAGGAAGGGGGGCATAGGACAACATGGGAAGTAGGTAAGGGGAAGGGAAGGTAAGGAACGGGACATAGGACATGTGATATAGGTAAAGGAAGGTAAGGTAAGGAAAGGGGGGCATAGGACAGCATGGGGTATAGGTAAAGGGACAGGAAGGTAAGGAAGGGAGTCGTAGGAGAGCATGGGATATAGGTAAGGGAAGGGAAGGTAAGGAAAGGGTAGATACGAGGCACAAGACAGCATGGGAGGGAAAGGTAAGGAAAGGGGGACACAGAACATCATAGGATTTAGGTTAAGGGAGGGAAAGATTAAAAGGGGACATAAGGCAACTTGGATAAAGGTTAGGGGAGAGAAAGGTAGAGAAGGGTTGAATAGGGCAAGAAAAAAAAAGGGAATGAATAGGCTTAGGTGAGGGGAAAGAGGCGTCTGAGCATGGAATTTGAAGAGGAACCACATGACCAGTTTCTACCAAAGACGAAAGGAAACAAAATGAACAGAGGAATGGCGATAAAAACAGGAAATAGTAGAAACGAAAGCGGTCATGATGGAAATGGGAAACAACAGCAAGAACAAGACCACGCGAAATGACGAACGGAAACAAAACACAAAGTAGACAGATAATGATGAAAATAATATCACCCAGGAAATATATATAAAGCAACACTCGTATGAAAAGACCACGAAATAGCAGCAACAAGACCTCGTGATGGCTACAACATTCCACGAAGAACGAACGAGATAAAAAAAGCGTAAAGATGATGAAGAACACACACACACACACACACACACACACACACACACACACACACACACACAGGAAATGCTATAATAAAAAGCCCGTCATAACAGAAAGGCGGAATACCAGAATCAATACGAATGAGAATAACTACATGCATGGTAAAACATAATTAGATGAAGAGAAGGGTGGAAGACACATCTCTTTAAACGCAAGACAAATGACATACAAAAGATAATGACAGCATCGTGAGAAAATGAGGAGGATGCAAAGGAGGAAAGCGCCATTGAAGTAGACACTGACGGATAGCCCGACGTTCCTCTTTCCTTGATAAAAAAGTGAAGTACACCTTGTCTTCGCGCACCTGGGATATGAGGTCACTAATGAAGGCCTCAGGTGTGTCGTGTGAAGGTATGCTTATGAATCTGGAAAGTAGGCAAATCAGTAGGCAGGACGGTAGGTAGGTAGACCGATAGTTAAGTAAATAGAGGTAAGTAGGTAGAAATAGATAGGTAGGTAGATCAATTAACAGGTAAAAAGGTAAATGGCAAAGGTAGGTAGATTTGCGTAGATAGATTGATAGATAAATAGATAGAGAAAGAGAGAGAAAGAGATACATTGACAGATAGATAGACAGATAGACAGATAGTTAGTTAGGTAAGTTAGTTAGTAAAAAGGTAAACTGGAGAGAGCGCTAGACAGACAGACAGACAGACAGACAGATAGACAGACAGACATATAGATACATAGACAGATACATAGAGGGAGAAACCTTGATAGATAGACAGACAGACACATAGATACATAGACAGATACATGCAGATAGAGAAGCCCTGATTGACACAAACTTAAGCCCACCGGTGAAATTACTAAAACCTCACAGCGTACATTGAACTCGGTACCTCTCATCTGCCAGTCAGTCATCGGGGCGGCGGGGCGCGATAAGAACAGCAAACAAACATTGATCAGACAAAGAAAGAGCGGTAATTGAGACGTAAAACTCCTAAACAGTCCCGCATTGCCTAGCGCCCACTTTTCCCTTCACGCCTTTTTTATGTGACAAGATAAAGAAGTAATGCGCAGGAAGGAGGAGGAGGAGGAGGAGGAGGAAGCAAAAGAGAGAAAACAGAGAGAGAGAGAGGAAGGTGTTGGTGGAATACAAAGAGGTTAGTTTCCACACCTCCTCTTTACTCCTCTTTACTCCTCCTTACTTAACACTAACATGGATACAACAACAATGTAAGTAAAGGAAGGAAGAAATAAAATAGAGAGAAAATGGAGAAAGAGGAAGGGGAAGGAAAAACAAACTAAAAAAAGCTTAATCCCACCTCCATTTTACTCCTCTTTACGTAACACAAACTCCGATACAACAACGCCAAGGAAAGGGAGGAGGAGAGAGAGAGAGAGAGAGAGAGAGAGAGAGAGAGAGAGAGAGAGAGAGAGAATTAAAAAAAAAGTAAGGTTAATCTTCCCTTCACTTAACACTCACCTAGATAATTATTACTCTCCTTTTTCTTCCCTTATTTTCCACTCCCATTACATTCTTTCCCCTCCTTCCTCCTTTCCTTCTCTCTGTAACTTCTCTCATTCCTTCCCATTCTTCCTTCCACCTCCTCCTCTTCTATCTTTTATTATCCATTCTCTCTTCTTCCTTTCTTTCTTCGTTCTCCTATCAACAGACTCAGCACCTGTTATAAGTCTCTCACCTACAAATCCCTTAAAAAAACACTAACTTAATCAAGGTGGGAGGCGGAGGAAGCAGGCGACAGGTGAACACGTACAACCAGGTAACTAATTAACTAACATCCTTTAAGGCGAACAATGCAACAATGAAGACGGGGAAGAAAAATTGGTGAAAATTACCTTCCGAATTTGACTTTTTTTTAACCAAACAAACGCGCGAGAAAAAAAAAATAAAGCGTAATATGCGGCTAAGAATTCGTGGCCTTATGGGTCATGTTCTTAATTAAGCAGATCGACGCCCAACCACACACACATTTAACAAGGCTTTCATAGGAGTTCCAGGCATTTCTAGGGGCAGTTTTATGACCCTGCTGATACTTTGACCTTTCTTCTATACCCTGAACTTAAGGAGACACTCATTAGAACCCGACTGACCTCCTTTTCTGACACTGGGATTACTTGATGCGAGGGATGGATGCGTCTGACAGTTTTTGGGACCCGCCAGCGCCGTTTTCAGCTCTTCAACACGTGATTGGAGACTCGTAGGGGGAAGCAAGGGGAAAGGGGAGAGGGGTGCGCCGGGGTGAGGTCATTGCCTGCCTCTGCTTGTTGTATATCACCCCAATAAGAGAACCGGCACTTCACGGGGAGATGAATGAGACCGCGAGTGAGTGACGACTGGTGAGAGCGCTACGTGAGGTGCTGTGTTGTTGTGTTTGTTTGTGGGAGGGGGAGAAGAGGAGGAGGTGTTGGAGGGGGCAAGAAGGAATGAGAGAAGGCAAATAGATACAGAGAAAGAGACACAGAGGGGAAAAGGGGTTGTTAGAGGCAATGAAGAGTTTAAAGTATTGATAGTTATAAATTTTGTGTGTCTGTGATGAGAGGAAGTAAGACAGAAGGAAAGGGAAGGGAAAGGGAAGAAACGGAGGTGGAGTGGGACGGAAGAAATGTAAAAATGGAAGTAAAAATAGAGAAAGACTCACTAAGGGAAGAAACAGGATGGATAGAAGGAATTACTACAGTTAAGAGTACTAGAGGAAGAGAAAGGGAAGAACAGGTGGTGGAGGAAGTAGAAGAAAATGCAAGAATAGAAGTGTAAAGAGAGAAAATGACACAAGAAGAAGAGAAAGGAGGATAGAGGCAAGAAAGAGAATTAAGAGTACTGGTGTGGGTGTGTGGGGTGTGAGGAAGGAAGACAAATGGCAGAGGAAGGAAAAGGGAGAAAAGGGAAGAGGTAGATGATGTATAGAGGAAGATAAGAGGGTAAGGGAGGAAGGCAAATAGCAGAGGAAGGAAAGAGGGAGAAAAGGGAAGAGATAGAGGATGTATAGAGGAAGATAAGAGAGTAAGGGAGGAAGGCAAATGGCAGAGGAAGGAAAGAGGGAGAAAAGGGAAGAGGTAGAGGATGTATAGAGGAAGATAAGAGAGTAAGGGAGGAAGGCAAATGGCAGAGGAAGGAAAGAGGGAGAAAAGGGAAGAGGTAGAGGATGTATAGAGGAAGATAAGGGAGTAAGGGAGGAAGGGAAGCCTGGCGTGTGAGCATGAACGTATTTATGATTGTAGACATGTCATCAACACACACACGCACACACTCACACACACACACACACACAACGACACACCAGACCAAAGCAAGCCACGGGAGGTAACTAATAGAGTGGCAGAGTGGTGCGCTGGTGATGAAGACAAATTAAGAGAGTTACCTTGTCTCCTTCCATCGCCTTTGTCCCGCCCCGTCGGAAACGTATGGCCGGGGTGCGTGACGGCGGACGGACGAGTTAATAAAAATGCGACTCCAGGTGTGTGATTGTCTGCAGGTAAGGCCAAGGCAGGTAATTAGGGAGTGGGAAGTATAGGGGAGAGAGGAAATACAGGGAAGGAAAGGTGAGAGTAGAGGAGGGGAGGTATGAGTTCCTGGAAGAATATAGAAAGGAGGAGAAGGAGGAAGAGGAGGAGTTGATCATGAAGGTGTGAGCTGTCATGGGAGGTAAGGATAGAGGGTGGAGGGGGAGGGATGAAGGGACGTGGGGAGGAAAGAGAAAAGGGGAGGTGGGAAAGGGGTAATCTGGGGACGAGGGGAAGGGAGTGGGTATTAGTGGTGATCGTAATGACACCGTGGACGCTATAAACTGTGGCTGTGTCGTAATGGCCGCCTCAGAAATCACACACACACACACACACACACACACACACACACACAGCTATTTCATCAGCATCGTTTCTCTCTCTATATATATATTTTTTTTTAGTTTTAACAATAGACAATGGAGCTTCATTCCCTCTTGAAGATAAACAACAAATTATATTAAAGAGCAAGTCATGGTGTTGATGATTTTGACGATGATGATGAGGATGACGATGGAGGAGGATAGTGATGATGATGGAAAGTAGGAAGTAGTGATGATGATGCGGATGAGGAGGTGTAGAAGGTAGAGGAGGATAATGATAATAAAAGAAAGAAGAATGATGATGATGATGATGAAGGAGGTAGATAAGGAGGATAGTGATGATGGTGAAAAGTAGGAAGTAGTGATAATGATCCGGATAAGGAGGTGTAGAAGAGGAGGATAATGATTATGAGAAAAATGATGAAGATGATAATGAGGCGTAGAAAGTAGACGAAGAGGGTAGTGATGACGATGCAAAAAAGAATGACAGTGCAAAAAACGGAGAGTAGAAAATAACATTAAATAAACACTTAAGAATAACACTTTTAATAATACACCTCAAAGTCACCATCAGTATCTCAGTCAATTAGCGCCGACACTCACCTGGCCGACACACCTGCCTGCCCCGCGCCTCCCGGGTATTTGTCACCGAGGAAGTGAATTAGCGCTTTCATTAATATACTTTGTTTAAATTCCCGAAGACTTGCTGTCGCCGCGGGGGGCTGATTGTGTGTGTGTGTGTGTGTGTGTGTGTGTGTGTGTGTGTGTGTGTGTTTTATCTGAGTTCATTGCTCCTTCCTCTTCCACTTCCATACCAACCACCACCATCACCACCACCACCTCAACCACCACCACCACCACCATGAACCTGTCACTCCCGTCACCATCACTCATACTATAAAATTTCACTTCTCGCATTGAGCTTTTAAAATATCACCAAAAATTACTTATCTTAACCTCAAAGCCTATATCGTAGACCTTAATTAGTGTCTCGAGAACCATGCATCGATTGACATTATAAATTACACTTCATCAATCAACATAACGAAAGGAAAAAGAAGAGAAAGTCCTTTTATTATACACCAAGAAAACCACCCTTCTCTAATTACTTTAACGAGGTCATTCCACTTAAGCATGAAAATCATATTAAAATCGGGCAGTCACTGATGCATTGTCATTACATTAAACCGGAATTTAAACAGAAAGTCAATAGCCGGGAAAGGAAAGTCATTAATTATATTTTTTCCCGTCATATCGTGAGATCCAGACGTGATTTCTCAAAGGCGGCGTTAGGGACTGCGTGTGTAGAGTCGATAATGAAGACGACGGGGAAATAAAAGGCCGAGGGGGATGCTTGAATGGAGCCACAGACTGCGATCACAAAAGTGCCTCTCGAGCGGTATAAAGGAGGAAAAAATGACGGTAAAAAGACATGAAAAAAAGGTGAAACTGCGAAGAACCAGACGTAAGAAGTGACCGCGAAAGGAGAGATAGGAGGAGGAGGAGGAGGAGGAGGAGGAGGAGGAGGAGGAAGAGGAATAGTGAAGTCACCACCACAACCACTGTAATAAAAAGTGTTCCCATAAAATAAAATAATATGGAGTGGCAATATTGATTTTAACACGAGAGAAAAACAAACCAAATAACAGTAAACTTTCAACCAATTTCTACTACTACTACTACTACTACTACTACTACTGTCACCACCACCATCACCACTACTACTACTATTACTACTACTACCACTACTACTACTACTACTACTACTGTCTGCATTGAATTATCCCGCCAATTCGCGCTAACACCTGCCCAATACCTCACCTGGAATACCTGTCTTTTTAAAAATGAATTGCCTTTTGATTTACGTACTGCAGGCGAGGTGGTGATGGACGTCGTAATAATGGTCGTGGTTGTGGTGGTGGTGGCTGTGGTAGCGGTGGTGGTGGTGGTGGCTGTGGTAGCGGTGGTGGTGGTGGTGGTTAGTGGTTGATGACTCTATCCAAACACACAAGAAAGTGGTCTCATTTTATTTATCTTTAATCTTCTTTTTTTTTTTCAGTCATGATCAGCTTTCTCTTACTTCCTTTTTTTATTTGTTCATATTTCTTGCACTGAATGGGTAGTTAGGGAGGGAGGGGGTAGGGGGTAGGGGGTAGAGAGTGGGATGAGAGAGAGAGAGAGAGAGAGAGAGAGAGAGATAACAGATAAAACAAAACCATAATTCAGAGAGCATAAGGACGAGTAAAGAGGAAGCAGAAAAAATGTAATGCAAATAATAGGATGAAAAGAGGAAGAAGGTAAGAATACAAGAGAAAGAGAGGAGGAGGAGGAGGAGGAGGAGGAAGAGGAAGAGGAAGAGGAAGAGGAGGAGGAGGGAACTAGTCGCTTGTTGTGTGGTTTTATAGAATTTTTGCTTTGTCACACTATTACAAGTCTTCCTCCTCCTCGTGTGTGTGTGTGTGTGTGTGTGTGTGTGTGTGTGTGTGTGTGTGTGTGTGTGTGTGTGTGTGTGTGTGATTGATGCGTCTTGCCTACCTGTGAGTGACATCTGATGGACACACACACACACAAACACACACACACACACACACACACACACACAAACAAACAACTATCCTCATACTTCTATACATCCTTTTCCCTCCACCTCTTCCTCCTTCTCTTCTTCCTCCTTTTCCTCAATTCTCGGCCCCACGTCCCTCCCTCCCACACCCTCCCTCTCGACAGACAAACTTTCTTCACACCATTTCCAGCCTGGACGTCACCTCTCGGCCCATACCCTGCAATGATCCCGCTAGAAAATGAGGTATGATTTGTGATTTCCTCTCTCGTATGCGACGATTATATGTTTGTGTCTGTGAGTAATGGGCGTGCGGGCTGCTTCCTCTCGTATGGTCGTCCTCCTTCTCGTCCTCCTCGTCGTCCTCCTCTTCCTCCTTCTAACCATATAGTAGCCCGTCATCACTACCACCACTCTCATCACGACGCCTCCTGTATGGTTTCTGGTGGGTTTGATTTCCCTGTAAGCCTTCTCAGCCGTGTTCATGAGTGGAAAATATCAGACCTTGCTGCGAGTATCAGACTGGAGATGTATACTTATTTTCGGTCAGTGTAATGTTGGACTCTGGTACCGTTATTATTATTTGGGTTCTTTGTGTTTTATTCGTTTGTTTTGTTAAGTATGTGTTTTCTGTTTTTATAATACACGCTGCTGTCCAGTTTCCTAATGCAAGAGTTAACCTGTACATGACTTCATTCTTCCGTTCACCCCATTTGTAAACTCTGAAACAGTTATCCTTCGTCTCCATCAAAACATCTTTATTAACTACTACTAAATGCATCGACCTGTTTCCTTAGGCGTCTTCAGTATCCAGTAGGAGTTGGGCGCTTGTTTTCTGTACCTAAGTAAGATAATTATGTCACAGGTAATGTATAGAAGTTTGAAGCTCCATCGGTTGTAATTTGGAGGTTTGAGGCGGGTGTTGAGTGACTTATGGAAGGAAGGTGAGATTGGTTGTAATAGTTTGCTTTCCAGTGCCATAATGTGCATCTCTTCACTCTGCTGTTCCTTCTGTTTTTGTGGCTATTTATTTTATCTTTATATTCTTTCTCTTTCCCTTTCTTCCTTGCTTTCTTAATCACTTCACTGTTCTTTGTTGTATTTCTAGTTCTCTATATTTTAAGTTACCTAGTTTTTTAACCAAACAAACGTGCGCGAGAAAATATGAAGCGTAATGTGAGGTTAGAAATTCGTGGCTTTATGGGTCATGTTCTTAATTAAACAGATCGGCGTCCAAGCACTCACACAAGGCTTTCATAGGACACAAGAAGAAGGAGGCGGAAAATAATACTTCACCTTGTTTTGGTAGTTGTAATTTTAGTTCCTTTTGCTATTTCTAGTTATCTTTTTTATTGTTTTTCCTGTTCTTATCCATTTCCATTCTTATTCTGGCCCTGTTTTTAGTTTTCATATATTCCCAGGTTTCTTTATTCTCCTTTTCACTGTCCTGTTCCTCTTCCATTTGCATTCCTATATAGTTGTCTTCCTCACATTTTCCAGATTATTATTATTTGATTTTTTTGTGTCTTATTCGTTTGTTTTGTTAAGTATGTGTTTTCTGTTTTTATAATACACGCTGCTGTCCAGTTTCCTAATGCAAGAGTTAACCTGTACATGACTTCATTCTTCCGTTCACCCCATTTGTAAACTCTGAAACAGTCATCCTTCGTCTCCATCAAAACATCTTTATTAACTACTACTAAATGCATCGACCTGTTTCCTTAAGCGTCTTCAGTATCCAGTAGGAGTTGGGAGCTTGTTTTCTGTACCTACGTAAGATAATTATGTCACAGGTAATGTATACCTTTACACAACTCTTATTTTCTTGCATTTTTCCTCTTATACACCTCCTTCAATAATAACACATCCCTAGTATAATTATCCGTATTTTCAGTCCAGAGTTGTTGTGTAGTGAGGCGAGGCAAGCGATTCAGTGCCTTGGGTCTAAATGTAAAGCTTGGGACGGCCGTAGCGAGGCTGTAGGGTCGAAATAGGGGGTGTAAGTCTCTTTGGGGTTATGAAGGTGGGCTAAGTAGGGGTATTTAGACTCTATTAAGGCGTGGGAAGATGGAGTCAGAGGGTGTTAGAGCGTAAGTAAGCATCAGGGTGAGGCTGGGACGGGTTCTGCTTCTGAATGTTGCTCCTGGTGGTGGTGGTGGCGGGGGCGGGTTTAGGGGGACCAAGAACCGGGAGCTGTCCAGGGGTAAACACAGCCTGCCATCTACCTGTGCAAAATGAAACTAAAGGCACCTGATTATCCCAAGCCACGCCCGGGTTATAATAGCAGGAGACCACTGATATGAAAGCATGGAATGAGAAAATTGTAGTAAAGATGCTTAGCTTGTAGTCGGCTGTTTAATAATAACGATGTACGAAGACGAAGAAGGAAAAGAGATAAAAGGATATGAAAAAAATATATAAAGGAATGGACAAGACAGGGAAATTAAACGATGACTGATACAAGAGGAAGGACCATTGCTTAATATTAACGATGTAAGAAGTGGGAAAAGAAAATACGATAAAAAGGAAGTAAATAAAGAAATTGACAAATAAGGTTAAGAAAAAGCCATGACTGATATCGAAAAGAAGAGAAAGGAACGTTGCATAATATTAACGATGTACAAAAAAAAGGAAAAGGAGAGACGAGGAAAGGAAATGAAAAGAAATAAGGAAATGAACAAGAAAGGGAATGAAAAAAAAGACTGATAAAGAAGAGAGGAAGGAACATACACAAAGCAAGGAATAATAAAGGAAAGGAAAGGATAAGAGAAAAGAAAAGCTGCCACTGGTAAAGAAAATATGAAAAACAGAGAAGCGAATAAAGGGATAAGAAAGGAAAGGAAAGGAAAAGAAAGAGAAAGAAATGATAGGATAGGAAAAAAGAAAATATATGACTGGTAAAGAAAATAGAACGGTACAGGGAAGCGAATGAAGGGATAAGAAAGAAAAAAAAAGGAGAAACGAATTAAGGAAAGGAAAAGATAGAAAAAAAAGAAAAGATATCACTGGTAAAACAAAACAAAACAGGAAGGAACAGAGAAGGAATGACAAAAAAAAAGGAAATAAATAACAAAGAAAAGGAGAGGAAAGAAAAGAGGAGCACCCACACGCCATCTAGCGGAGGGAACCCCAAGCTTAAAGGTGTGTCGTATGTTACCTGTGTTGTGCTATGTGGCTCAGAGGTTCATTAAGTATCGTTTTTATGCCTCTCATCACTAGCTACTCCTCCTTCTATTCTCCTCCTATCCTCTTCCTCCTCCTCCTCCTCCTCCTCCTCCTCCTCGACCCGGTTGCATCTTTATATGAGAACGTTGATGATATTTACAGCTGATTGTCGCCATCCAATCGGAGTGTACCTGGCTGCCGTGCGTGCCTACCTGCGTCACCTGTGCTCAGCTACCTGTGGCCGGGCAGGTACGAGGGTAACGAGGCTGTGTCCCGTGTTTACTGTGGGGCGAGTGACAGTCGTGTGTGTGGGGGTGGAGAGGGGGAGGAAGGAGTGGGGAAGGGGATGGGGTGGGTTGTTTGTGTAGTGGGGAGGAAGGGGGTTGTGTGGGGGGAGTTTTTTTGTGTGTGTTCGTCTAAATCTTTACGCCTCCTGTCTCTATTCTGCTTTTATTTTCCTCTTTTTTTCTAATTACTTTTCTCTCATAGTATTCGTGTTTCTTGACTAATAACCAAAACATGCATATCGGCGAAGAGAAAATTAGAGTGAATGAGACCGAGCGAGTGAGTGAGTGAGTGAGTGAGTGAAGGATGCAATCTCTCCTTACTCTTTTTCTCTTCCAAGTTTATTACCTTATGCGCTAAACTCTTTTTTTATTCTCCTTCCTTCCTGGCTGACTGACTGGCTGGCGGGGTTAGTGGCTGGCTGGAGGTGGTATGTTGTAAGCTACGCGCTGAATAATAATGACGAGCTATGAATATTTACACCGCGTTGCTCCTCCTCGGCGCCTAAATCATTACCAACCTTACAATCACCCATAAGGACTGATCGCCATAATTCCACCTTCGTGCCTCCCAATAGGTCTCGCCCCTCACCTGGCCTTACCTGTCGCGCCTCTCGTAGCTCCTGTTTGCGCGCGGTTGTTCAGTCTCCTACCCCCGCACACCACCACCTTCCTCGACCCTCCAGTACACGATAGACGGGTAGATAGTGTTAGATAATGGTGATAGTGGTAGATAAAGGATTTGATTGATAGATACATGAGAGAGAGAGATTATAATTGTTTTTAGGCAAGGTAAAAAGAGAGGAACACACACACACACACACACACACACACACACACACACACACACACACACACACACACACACACACACACACACACAAACACTCAGGTTCATCTCCTCCTCCTCCTCCTCCTCCTCCTCCTCCTCCTCCTCCTCCTCCTCCTCCTCCTCTTCCTCCTCGTCTTTTTGCATAATTTAGGGAGTCCGAGTATTTGTTATCTTCCTTGTTATCTTGCCTTTGAAGACTTTAGACTGATTTGAATTCCAACCATTTTTTTGTTCTTTTTTTCATCCTTCCTTCGCATACCAATTGTCCTAAGATTATATATATTTTTTGTGTGTATAGAACCAACGATCGGGACTGTATTTAAAATGTTTGATCTTTTTTTATATGTTACTTTGCCGAGGAGTACATAAAGAGTTAGTAAGTTAGTAAATATCCTAGTATTAAGTAAATTTCCCAGTAAATAAATTCCACAGTAAGTAAATTTCCCAGTAAGTAAGTAGATTTCCCAGTAAGTAAATTCCCCAGTAAGTAAGTAAATTTCTCAGTAAGTAAATTTCCCAGTAAGTAAGTAAATTTCCCAGTAAGTAAGTAAATTCCCCAATAAGTAAGTAGATTCCCCAGTAAGTAAGTAAATTTCCTAGTAAGTAAGTAAATTTCCTAGTAAGTAAGTAAATTTCCCAGTAAGCTAGTAAATTTCCCAGTAAGTAAGTAAATTTCCCAGTAAGTAAGTAAATTTCCCAGTAAGTAAGTAAATTTCCCAGTAAGTAAGTAAATTTCCCAGTAAGTAAGTAAATTTCCCAGTAAGTAAGTAAATTTCCCAGTAAGTAAGTAAATTTCCCAGTATGTAAGTAAATTTCCCAGTAAGTAAATTCCTCAGTAAGTAAGTAAATTCCCAGTAAGTAAGTAAATTTCCCAGTAAGTAAGTCAGTTTCCTAGTAAGTAAATTACCCTGTTAATAAATATCCCAGCAAGTAAATTTCCCAGTAAGTAAATTCCACTGTAAGTAAATTTACCTGTAAGTAAGTAAGTTTCCCAGCAATTAAGTAAATCTCCCAGTAAGTAAATTTCACAGTAAGTAAGTAAATTTCATTGTAAGTAAATATCCCAGTAAGAAAATTCTCCGCCACATACCATCGAGCAACTTGTAGATTCTCAGGAACTTGTATCAAAATTTCCGCCTCAGTTGCATATCCTTCCCTCGCTGGGCTTCACCTGGCGCTGGAATTCCCGTACCTGCTTACCTGTCCTACCCACCTGCCTCTAAGCCTCCCCATCCCTCCTCCTCACCCACCTCCACTTATTCCTCCTTTTCGCCAGCCACCAATCTCTTTCATATTCTTCCTTACCATATTCCTGTATCCTCTTCTTCCTCTTCCTCCTCCTCTTTCTTCTTCCGCCTCCCTGCACAGCCTCACTTCCCTCCCCTACCCCACCTTCCTACTTCTCCCATTTCTCCTTCTTATTCCTTCTTTCCCTCAGCTATTAACCGCCTTCTCCTCATTCTTTTTCTTCCTCTCATTTTCCTCCTCCTCCTTACGCCACACTGCACGGCCTCACTCCCCTCCTTCCCCCTTCACATTCTCCCCCTCTCCCTCAGGCCTCCAGACTTTATACCTCCTCGGGGCCGAATTCCTCCTGGTCCAGCTGATTTCTGTATAATGTAAACACAAGCTGTCCGCGTCGTCCGTCGTGGCGCGCTGTAAAACTGTCAACAGCCTTAAGTGAAGTTGCCAAATATGGGAGACTAATGATAGACACCCCACTAATATCGTTACCTGCAAGGGGCCAAATTGCACAGGTAGGAAGGGAAGTTTTATATCAGAAGTACTTTAGTTGTTTCTTGGCCTCTATTAACCTGCCCTCCCTCGCCTCCTCGCCTCCTTCTCCACCTTGCTCCCTCCTCTTTCTCTGCCTCCTTTCTTCTGTTTTAATTCTTTTCCTCCTCGTTTTCCTCCTTCTCCAATCACTGCTTCTACTCCACTTCCTCCTCCTCCTCCTCCTCCTTCACCTCCTATTTTTTTCTTGTTTTTTTTCTTCTTCTCCTCCTCCTCCTATTCCTTCTTTCTTCTGTTTTCATTCTTCTCCTCGTTTTCCTCCTCCTCCAATCCTACTTCTACTCCACTTCCACTTCCTCCTCCTCCTCCTCCTCCTCCTACTCCTACTTTTTGTCATGTTTTTTTTCTTCTTCTCCTTATCCTCCTCCTCCTCCTCCCTCTCCTGTCTTTTATTTTCCTCCTCCTCCTCCTCCTCCTTCTTCTCCAAACTATTACTACTACTCCCTTTCCTTCTCCTCCTCCTCCTCTTCCTACTTTTTGTCATGTTTATTTCTTCCTCTCCGCCTCCACCCCTCCTCCTCTTCCTCCTCTTCCACTGGTTTCTCTCAATTAAAAAGCAAGCGTATTATTTTCTGCCTCCACCTGATATCAGAGAAAGGGTTAATTGGTGCAGCAGACGAGGCTACAGGTGGTTAACTCAAGTGTGCTGCTCGTGGGGTTAATCTCTTCTTTGGCTTAATTACAGGTGGAAGTTGACGGGCTCTCTCTCTCTCTCTCTCTCCCTCCCTCTCTCTCTCGCTCATTATTCTCAATTACCACAATCTCTTTCTAAAGGCAATATCATCCACTTACTAATCTGCCCTGGAAGCATTTAGCGGAGAATGGAGAGAGGAGGAGCCGTGGAGGGAAAGGAGGGTAGAAAGGGAGGAAGAAGGGGGAGAGAAGGAAGTGGTTAAAATAAGTAGAAGGGAGGTAGAAGGAAGTAGAAGAGAGAAATATGAAAAGAGAAGAAGGAAGGTAGAATTGAGAAATAGAAAGGGAGGTAGGTAGGAGGAAGAAGGGGAGACAGGGGAAACAGGGAGAGAGGGAGGGAGGAGGGGCGCTTTGGCATAGTGTTGCAGAAGGGGATGGCCTGCAACTTTCCCCTAATTGGTTTATTCAGGGGATTGACGCCTTTTGGGGAGGGGACGAGCGGAGGGGAAACACGAAAAAGAGAGACAGAAAAAAAAGTAGGAAATTAGAGAAAGGATTGACAGCATAATGGGTGATCGCTGCAAGATTGCGGGGAGGGAGAGTGAGGGGAGAGAGGGAGAGCGAAAGAGTGGGGGAGAGGGGAGAGGTTTAGGTGGTTTAGCAGTGTAGAATGATCGCTTCCTTGTTTAATTAAGGGAGGGGAGACGAAGGGGTGAGCGGAAGGGGAGTGAGTGACCAACCGCTTCTAATTAAAAAGTCCTGCCGTGTCTGTCAGCCTGTTTTTCTTTTCTTTTCTTTTTGTTTGCGTTCTCCCTTCATTTTAATCTGAACTTATTGGGCGCGATGAAAGGCCGAGGTGGAGTTCGTTTTAATTATTGGCCTCGTTTCGCTTTGAGTTTGTCGGTGTTTTGCGCTTTGTTCATTGGAATGGATTGGTCTTGTAATCTTCTTTGAATTTCTCCTTTAATTTTGGTATTGCTAATTACTTTCTATTTATTGTGTGTGTGTGTGTGTGTGTGTGTGTGTGTGTGTGTGTATTTTACAGCAGAGGAGACAGTGCAAGGGCGTAAAAAAAAAAAAAAAACAGTAATGAAAAAAAAAATTCGCTACATACTGCTCCTAATACTTTGATGAATGAAATATAAACGCAATTTTTTATACATATTTTTTTAAGTGGTCTTTTTTAGGGGCCTCTTGAGCGACCCCAGCCCGTTAGTGGTGCGGGCGAATTTTATTTATAGTGGCTGCCGTTATGAATGTCTCTTGCTTGGCCCCCTCTGCCCCGGTGCTCCACTTGAACAAAGTCGCTGAAGTTAAGGCTGATTCAAGATCTGGGCAGCATGTGGGTCATCTTCCTCTACTCGGCGATGGTTGAAAGTTGTCGGCAAGCTCCGGTGGGACTCGAACCTAGATTCTCGGGTTAACCACTTGGCCACCGCCTTATTAACTTGTAAACGGACGGCGAATATACCTGGCTAATAGTATTTTGCTCAGTTAGTTACATGAGAGAAATGGAGAGATAAAAGAATGTGAAATTGCTGTTTTTCACGAGTACATCCTCAAGAAAAAAGAGTTCCATTGCATTTATTTTTTACGGTAATAGAGAATGACCAAAGGCTAAGCTAAATATAAATCAAAATATAATGATCTAACACAACTCGAGGTGTCAAGGATATTTTAATTACGAAGAGAATAATGAGACGTATTAAAAACTCATCCTCGTCGCCTTTCCACCCTCTCCTTCACGCCTCTCCCCTCCCATTCTTTCCCCTTACCGCTGACAGACAGAGATCAACACGCCTATTGCATACCTCCAGTCAGTCATTAAGCACTTCGCCTCCCCTCAATAGAGCCGTCAGCGCCTCCCCTCGCTCCCCTCACCATTGCAAGGGGATAAAGGGTGTTGAAATCTTCCCTCTGCAACGATTAATAGCGTTTATGCAAATTAAATCACTGTAGGAAGAGCGAGCGAGGGGAGGAAGTGGTTGAATGAATCTGTAAACACATTTTCCCCTTTGTGGGCAATGTTGCAAGCCTCCCCCTCGCCCCCCCCCCCCTTCTTTCTCTCCCTCTCATTCTCCCTTCTAATCCCCCTCACACCCCCAAAAAAAGATGAAAAAAATGCTCCCCTTTTCTCTCTCCCCACTCCTCCTCCCTTTTGCAACGAGCACATTGTTGCAAGGGAGATAAACAGAAAGGGTTGATCGGCTCACCCCTCGTTGCCCTTCTCCCCTCGGTGTTGTGATGGCACGGCGGCTTAATGGCTGATCAAACCTCCCCTCAGCCGGCTAATCGTTGCAAAAGCCATCATCACACTTCCGACCCCTCGCTTGTTGCAGAGGAGGAGGAGGAGGAGGAGGAGGGAGTGCAGTACCGGCGTCTCCCCTCCTTGATGACTGGTGCTGGAAGGGAGGCAGGGAGAGGCGGGGGGAGGTACGGAAAGGGAGGATAAACAAGAGCTGGCTAATCGTTCCAAAAGGCAGCATCGTGACACTTCCGACCCTTCACTTGTTGCAGAGGAGGACGAGGAGAAGGGAGTGCAGTGGCGTCTCCCCTCGCGATGACTGGTGCACGAGGGGAGACAGGGAGAGTCGGGGGGAGGTACGGGGAAACAGGGTAAAGGAGGGGAGGGTGGTAGTGCCTATTGATGCGGTTTTAAGTGGGTCCTCAAAGGGTGTTTCGGGTTTGTTGTCACGCCTTGCAGAGAGGGAGAGTCAAGGGGATGCAACTGGGGTGATGGGGATTGTTTTTTCTCTTCGGATTTTGTGCTTTTATTGCCCTCTCTTGCAGTGTTTGTGTTTGTGTATTCATTGGAGTTAGGGATTGTGAAAGGGGAGGTTGAGGTGTATGTGTGTGTGTGTGTGTGTGTGTGTGTGTGTGTGTTTGAGTAGGTGCGAATGCTGTTTAGATGTAATAGTTTTTTTTTTCGACAAGCTTACGTATGGAGAGAATGTAATGTGTGAGATTAAGTGTCACTTGAATGTTAATAAGGTTACTGAGAAGTCTAATAATGTGACTATATGTAAAGTCTTGTAACATTTAACTCATTCTTAACGAAGTACTCAGCAGATAACTTTATACTTATTTCATTTATTATAATCGTTTAATTTCGTTTCTATCTTTTTTTTTTATGAGATTCGTAAAGCGTTATATGAGAGATAAAATGAATAGAAAAAGGACAAAATCTTCAAAAAATATTGCCTTCTAGATTTTAATTTTTTTTATCATTTTGTATTTATTATTTTATTGTCTTTTCTTTTCATTCTCCTAAGCAACAAGACAGACAGAAGAGCGAGGCAGAAGAGTCTGACGCAAAGAATGATGTCACGCGCTAATTTCACGGGTAGTGTTCTTCTTAACCCGCTATAAACATCGTGTCTCTCGTTGTTGGTCTGTTTGTTGCTTTTAATGTTTTTACCTCGATGATCCTCTTAACAGCAGGTTCCCTTCATTATATTCTTTCCTTGCTTTCCTTCCTTCCTTCCTTCTTTCCTCTCTAACTTCCTTCTTTGCTTCCTTTATTCCTTTCTTCCTTTACATCTTTCCTTCCTTCCTGCCTTACAACTCCCTTTCCTTCTACTTCCCTCCCTCTCCCCCTCGTCACCAGCAGCGGCGAGTCTTTGATGTGGTGTGAGTGTGTTCAGCGTGAGTCTGTCGGCGGAGGTGCGTGGCTCGCGTGTCCCGCGGCTCATGGGATGCTCAAGGCTGCGGGAGGCGGCGGAGGTTGCGTGCGGAGTGTGGCGGCGGCGCGTGTGTTGCGTGGGTCGAGTGTTGGCTCCCAGTTGTGTGTGTTAGGGCGAGATGAGTGGCATGCTTGTGTCTATTAGATAATGTGTGTTGACGCCACCGCACTCCACTCGTTACTCTGGTGGCTGTGTGTGTGTGTGTGTGTGTGTGTGTGTGTGTATATATACGAGAGTCTGTGCACGTGCGCTCGTATGTATGTATGTATGTATGTGTACGCGTGCGTGTGCGTTCGTTCTCAATGTCCAAGTATTTTGTTGCAGCACACACACACACACACACAAAAAAAAAAAAAAAAAAAATAATAATAATAATAATGTGTGTGTGTGTGTGTGTGTGTGTGTGTGTGTGTATGTGTGTGTGTGTGTGTGTGTGTGTGTGTGTGTTACCCGTAGATCAAGCAGGTCCACAGCCCCGCGCCTCGCCGCTCGGTAATCCTCCACCGGCCGCCCACGTGGAAGTGGAGCGGGTAATCACCACCGTTATCACCACGCGCATTAACGTAATACGAGGCTGACTAATATTAAAAGTTTTATTACCTGCGATCCACGACCATTTTTCATCAATCTTCGACTTAGTGTGTCCAATTTGTGATCGATTTAAGGCGCGGGAGTATTGATTGTCTGAGTGCGTGTGTTGGTTGCGGCGGGCGTGGGTGGTGGGGCTGGTGGGCGTTGATGGTGGGGCCGGTGGGCGGGGGGGGCGGTGTGGCTGGGCGTCATGCTGCTGCTGCTGCAATGCACAATAAAACGGTTGCAATCATCTATGATTACGTTGCTCAAATTCCGTGCTAATTTGCTTTCTCGTCTTTATTTTGTTATAACGTTACATTTTCGTATAAATTTCATCAAAAACTCATTTTACTTTAGTTGTCACAGCTATTCACATTTTATGAATGATTGTGCTTACTCTTCATTATTGCATTTTTGTTGCTGCCTATTCATTGGACGCTTGTTCATATTCTCTTCTTCCCTCCTTCACTCGTGCCTCGTGCGTCGCCGCCGTCATGTCCCTGCGGCGGTCCTGTGCCCGCCGTGCCCTCCTCGTCGCGTGGTCCCGTGTCCCCGGCGCCCGCTTCCTGTGCTTGTTGACAAACGGCTTACTAACCCGCCCGCTGGTGTGACTCCACTCGATAAATCCCGCTGAACAGTCATTTTCGCCACTACCACAACACAATGACCAGCTCTCCCCCTCCCTCCCCTCCCCCACTCCCCCCACAATCCCCCCTGCCCCCCCTTCATACTCGTATATCTCAAGTTAATTCAGTCACCGTGCATTCTTCCTCTCTGTCTTTGTGTCTGTCCATATGTCTTGCCGTTATGTAACAGGCAATCATTTTCTTACCTTGTGTCCTTTTATGTACTCATGTTTGTGGTTTTCATTTTCTTTATTTGTTTGTCCTGCATATTTGTCTGTCTGTCTGCATTTGTCTACCTGTTGTTTTGTTTACCAAGTTTTCTGTCTTTTGTTTGTCTGCATGAATGAATGTATGTGTGTATGTTTGTATGTGTGTATGTATCTATCATTTGCTAGTATTTGCCTACCTCCTGTCATTTCATCCTGTCAACCTCTCTCTGTCTGTCTGCCTGTATCTGCCTACCTGCTGTCTTGTTTGCCAGCCTGTTTGCCTCCTCCCTGTCTGTTTCCCTCTCTCTGCCGGTTTTCCTGTTTGTTTTCCTCTGTCTGTCGCCGTTCCCGTCTATTTGCCTCTGTCTGCCGTCCTTCTCGTCTGTTTGCTCCCTGTCTGTCATTGTTCCCGTCTGTTTCCTTCTGTCTGTTGTTGTTCCCGTCTGTTTCCTTCTGTCTGTTGTTGTTCCCGTCTGTTTCCTTCTGTCTATCATTGTTCCCGTCTGTTTTCTTCTGTCTGTCATTGTTCCCGTCTGTTTTCTTCTGTCTATCATTGTTCCCGTCTGTTTTCTTCTGTCTTTCGTTGTTCCCGTCTGTTTCCCTCTGTTTCCCGTCCGTTTCCCGTCTGTTTCCCGTCTGTTTCCCGTTTGTTTCCCTCAGTCTGCCGTCCTCCCCTTCGTCCCGCCGCGTCACCCCGGCAGCCTGGTGGTTCAGGTGCTCGCCAGGTGACACTTTCAGCGGGTTTACTCACCTGCCGAACAAAGGATCATTAATATTCCATAATCATGTTCATCAGGTTCGGATTAACGAGGGTCACACACTCTACGCTCCTCCCCTCTTTCCTCCTCCCTCCTTTAGTCTTTTATCTTCTCTATTCTTTCTTTTTCTTTCTACTTCTCTCCTTCCTGGTTTCCTCCATTTTTCCTTCTCCTCCCTTCTTTTCTCCTTCCTCCTTTAGTCTTTTATCTTCTCTATTCTTTCTTTTTCTTTCTACTTTACTTCTCTCCTTCCTCTCTTCCTCCATTTTTCCTTCTCCTGCCTTCTTTCCTCCTTCCTCCTTCAGTCTCTTTATCTTCTCTATTCTTTCTTTTCTTTCTACTTTACTTCTCTCCTTCCTCTCTTCCTCCATTTCTCCTTCTCCCTCATCTTTCCTCCTTCCTTCTTTAGTCTCTCTACCCTCTTTATCGTTTACTTTCTTTCTTCTTCTCTTCTTCCTTTTTCTCTTCCTCCATTTCTCTCTTACATTTCTTTATCCTCCTTTTTCTCTTTCTTCTATTCTCCCTCTCCCTCGCTTTTATCTCCCCTAAGTTCTTTCTCCCTCGTTTTCTCTCACACTTTCTCCTCTCCTCCCTTTCCCTTTATTCCCATTGCTCCTTTCTCCCTTTCTCCCTTTTCTCCCTCTTTCTTTTCCTCCCATTCACCCTCTTTCCTTTCCTCCTTTATCCATCATCTCCTCTTCACTTTTCTCTTCCCCTTACTCCTTTCTTCTTTCCTCTATTCCCTTCTTTAAACCTCATCTCCCTCTTCTCCCTCTTCTTTCCTCCCTTTTTTTGATTCCTTCCTCACATTCTTCCTCTCCTTTTCGTCTACTCTTTTCTCTCTCTCTCTCTCTCTCTCTCTCTCTCTCTCTCTCTCTCTCTCTCTCTCTCTCTCTCTCTCTCTCTCTCTCTCTCTCTCTCTCTCTCTCTCTCTCTCTCTCTCTCTCTCTCTCTCTCTCCTGTTCTCTTTTTCCCTTTCTCCCTTTTTTCTCCTTTACACCTTTCACGTTCTTCCTCTCCTCCTTTGTTTACTCTCCCTTACTTCCATTCCTCCCTTTACTTTCTCTCTTCATCCCTAACACTCCTTTTTTTCTCTTCCTTACTCTACTATTTTTTTCCCTCCACATTTTTTCCTCTATTACTCATTTCGCCTTTTCTTCCTCTCATTCTTCCCTCCTCCTTTTCCTATCTTTAGCTCCTCCTTCTATCTTCCCATTGCTTTACTCCCTCGTTTATCCCCTTCTCCTGCCTCCCCCTTGTTACACCCTCCTCCTCCTTCCCCCCCTCTCCTCCTCTCCTCGCCCTCCCGACTCTCCAATAACAGTAGTCAACCCTCTGTGTCGGTTCATATTTAATTTTCTTCCCCGTGCAATCTCTTCTAATGGGCGTAGAATTATCGTGGTAATGGTCTGTGTCACTCTGTATTATTTTCTCTGAATTTTCTTTTCTTTTCTCTCTCTCTCTCTCTCTCTCTCTCTCTCTCTCTCTCTCTCTCTCTCTCTCTCTCTCTCTCTCTCTCTCTCTCTCTCTCTCTCTCTCTCTCTCTCTCTCTCTCTCTCTCTCTCTCTCTCTCTCTCTCCTTTTTTGATGATTTCCCTTTTTTTTTTACTTCTGGTTTTCTTTTTTCTTTTTTTTTAGCGGCATTTGGTTTAAATTTTTGTTGTTGTTGTTGTCATTGTTTGTTGTTTGTGTTATTATTATTCCTTGTTTTGTTTTTCTCTCCTTTTTTTGTTTTGGTTTCGTCTTTGTTGTTGTTTTTGTTGTCTTTGATGTTACTTTTTTCCTCTGTTTTCCTTCACGGTTAATATTGTTAATGTTTCTTTCTTTGTGTGTGTTTGTGGTTTATTATACATATTTTTTTTATCTCGTCACTATGGTATTGTTATTATTTTACTATGTTTAAGTCGTCTTCCTTTATTTTCTCTATATTTTCTTCAGCGTCTATTTGCATGTCCTCATATTTCCTTTTACTCATCTGTTTTACCTAATTCATCTGTTTTCCCCGTTGAACTTTACTCTTAATCACTATTCATTCAGATTTCTTCTCTATATCCTTTTCTTTTTCCCATGCTTCTTATTCCGGCACCTTCAGATTTTCCCTCCATTTTCTTCTTTCTATTTTTTATGTTTTGTATTTTCCTCACTCACTTTTCACTTATGCACTCATGAATTGCCGTTTCTATCCTTTTTTTTCCTTCATTCAGATTTCTTTTCTATTTCCTTCTTTCTCTGCACGTTCAGCTTCTATTTTACTATTTTCGTCATTCGTTCATTACCTTCTCAGCTTCTATTTTATTATTTTTGTCATTCCTTTATTCCCCTCTCACGTTCACTTATGCACGTGTCAATAGCCGTTTCTACCTTTTTTTTTCCTTTCTTCAGATTTCTTTTCTATTTCCTTCTTTCTCTGCACGTTCAGCTTCTATTTTATTATTTTCGTCATTCCTTTTTTCCCTCTCACGTTCACTTATGCACGTGTCAATAGCCGTTTCTACCTTTCGTCCTCAGCACCTGCCTTCCCTTAATGCCCTTTATTCCGCACGAAAGGCACGTAATTAGACAGTACGGTGTGCATTACCTCCCCTTAATGAGCACTTAGCAGGGAATTATAAGGAGGGGGTCCCGTTCTGCACCCCCTCCACTTCCTTCCCTTTCCCTCCCTTCGTGTGTCCTCCCCCCTCCCCCCCTTCCCCCTTTTCGTGCATGTGTCCCGCCCTTCTGTGTGTCCCTTCGTCCATGGTGGTTCGTTGTGCTTTATTTTTTTTTTCCGTGTATCTTTAGTTTTGCTTTTTATTTTATCAAGAGTAATTTCTGTTATGAGTTTATTTTAGTTTGTCTTTACTTTTTTTCGTGCCGTTCATTATCTCTTCACCTCCCGGCGTTTTCTCTATCTTATCCTCATTGTTATCTATTAATTACTCTATTTTTTTTCTCTCTTCCTAATCGTATTTTTCCTCTTCTTCCTCCTTTTTCTTCCCTTTCCTTCCTGTCTTTCAATTACTCTTCCTCACTTACTACTTTTCTTCTCTCTTCTTAATCTTCTTTTTCCTCTTCTTCCTCCTCCTTTTTCTACCCTTTCCTTCCTGTCTTTCAATTACTCCATCCTCACTTATCCTCTACTTTTCCAATGCCTTCCCTTTCTTTTACATTCTTTTCCTTAACTCCTCCTCCTCCGCTTCCCTGCTGTACCCACATCTTCCTATCACCTCCCTATTCCGTACAGTTCTTGCTCCACATCTATTCATTATTTTACCCCTACCTTTCCTTTCCCATCCTTCCCACCCCCTGCTCCTCCTCCTCCTCCTCTTCTTCGTCCTCCTCCGCTTCCCTGCTGTACCCACATCTTCCTATCACCTCCCTATTCCGTACAGTTCTTACTCAACATCTATTCATTATTTTACCCCTACCTTTCCTTTCCCATCCTTCCCACCCTGCTCCTTCTCCTCCTCCTCGTACCCTCCTCCAGGCGCCAGGGTTTGCTCATCGGTGGCTCCCTCATCACTCACGTTTCCCCTCGTCTGGCACTAAATCATGGGGACATAATCGACCGGCAACAGACGCCTCCCCTCTCCCCTCTCCTCCCCTCCCCGGCCACAAGGACACTCCCCTCTTCTCCCCTCTTCGTCTCCCCTCTCTGCAACAAAAGCTTGGGTTGCAAACTCAATTACCCACGGCTGCCAGGGGTCGCTTGAGGGGAAACTGAAGGGTTGGTGATTTTAATTGTTCTCGCATTAAGTCGTGTTCAAAACGTGTGACTGATGTGATTTGATTTGATTGCTGTTTTGTGTGTGTGTTTTTTGTGTGTTGTGTGTTGTGTTTGTTTGTGTGTTGCGTGACGTGTGTGTTGATTGTTTTGGTAGTGGTTGTGGTGGTTTTTTGGTGGTGGTTGTGGTGGTGGTTATGTGGTTGTTGATGTGTTTGGGTTGTGGTGGTTGTGGTGGTTTGGGTGGTGGTGGTTGTAGTGGTTTGGGTTGTGGTTATGGTTATGGTTGTGGTGGTAGTGGTGGTGGTTATTGTGGTTTGTTGTGGTTATGGTGTAATGATCGTGGTTGTGGTAGTGGTTATGGTTGTGGTGATAGTGGTGGTGGTTATCATGGTTTGGGCTGTGGTTATGGAGATAGTGGTCGTGGTTGTGGTAGAGGTTATGATTATGGTGGTAGTGATGGTAGTTATTAGGTGGTGGCTGTGGTAGTGGTCGTCATGGTGGCAGTCTTCAGGCTATTTAATGTCCCTGTGGCCGAGTGAATGGTGCCAGTGCCAAACGGTGCCATAGGGGCGAGACCAGTCCAGGGAGGCACGGAGATGGTACTCTCAAGGCCTCCTCTCCGTGTGTCCACTATCTCCACACTCAGGATGTTATTAGCCAATCAGAGCTCGTTGGGCCGCTGACGGATTTTACGTGTGTTTGTGTTTTAGTGTGTTTGTTTGTATGTGTGTGTGTGTGTGTGTGTGTGTGTGTGTGTGTGTGTGTGTGTGTGTGTGTGTGTGTGTGTGTGTGTGTTTGTTTTGTTTTTGTAAGTGTCAGGTACGTGTTGGGTGTGTTTGTTTGATGTGTGTGTGTGTGTGTGTGTGTGTGTGTGTGTGTGTTCAGCTTCCATGGTTATTATATATTTTCATTTTTTCTTAGTATTATTTTTTTTGTAAGTCAACGTGTAAGATTAATGGTTTGTTTGTTCAATTATTTCCTTCATTAGTTCACATGCGCCTCTATATAAGGTTACGTCTTGTTACCTTTATTTAATTTCTATGTTTTTGTTTATTTATTCATTTCATTCTTTATTTATTTTTACTCCTATTTTTATTCCCTTGTTGTGGTCTCTCATTCGTGTCTTCATATCCTTTTCGGGTCCTTCATTTCCACTGTTCGTTGCTCTTCTTCCCCTGCAGCATTTTTCCTTCCCCTCTTTCTCTTTTTCAGTCCCAACACTCTCTCTTAGTCCCTCCTTTTATCCTCTTATCCCACTCTCCCTCTTTCTCTTTAGTACCAAAATTCCGCGAACCTTTGCCTCCATTTTCTCTATCTCTCCCTGCTCTCTCCATTCAATCCCTATCTGTCTCTCCTCTTTATCACCACCTCCTCGTCCTCCTCCTCCTCCTCCGCCTCCTCTTTGTTCACTCTCCTCCATCTTTCTCCCTCTCTGTGGCCTCCTCCTCCTCCTCTTCAGCAGTACCCTTTCCTTGCCTCATTCCCTCCCTTCTATCCTCTCCCTCGTCTTCCCCCTCCTCCTCCCTCCCTCTCTCTCTCCTGCCAGGCGTCTTCAGTGTCAGGCAACAGTCGAACAACTTTGGTCCTCGTATTTGCAATAACCCGAGGCCAGCGTTTTATTACTCCCAGGCCGAAAACTTCAAATTAATTTCCTAATCCACAGGAGTAGGACGGAGTGGCGGCGGGGAAGGAGAAGGGAAGGAGTGGGAGAGGGAAGGAAAACGAACTGGTCTGCTCCCTTACCCTGACTTCCCATCCCCTTACCTTCCTTTCCCTTCTTCCCCCGTTGCCTTCTCCCCTCCTTCCCTATTCCCTTACCTGCCCTCTCTATCCCCTTACCTTCCTTTCCCTTCTTCCCCCGTTGCCTTCTCCCCTCCTTCCCTATTCCCTCTATCCCTTACCTTCCTTTCCCTTCTTCCCCCGTTGCCTTCTCCCCTCCTTCCCTATTCCCTTACCTGCCCTCTCTATCCCCTTACCTTCCTTTCCCTTCTTCCCCCGTTGCCTCCTCCCCTCCTTCCCTATTCCCTTACCTGCCCTCTCTATCCCCTTACCTTCCTTTCCCTTCTTCCCCCGTTGCCTCCTCCCCTCCTTCCCTATTCCCTTACCTCCCTTTGCCCTCTCTCTTTTACCCTTCTTCCTGTCCCTTCCCTTTACCTCCTTTCCCATCTCTCAATTTTGCTTCCTTCCCCTCCCTCCCCCATTCTCTCCCTATCCCATTACCTCCCCTTCCTGTCTCTCCTCTGCCTCCTCCCCTCCTTACCCTCCGTCCCTCTCCATCTTTCCCTTTCCTTCCCCACTCTTTCCCTCTCCTTTCCTTTCTCTCTTCTCCATTTCTCTCTTCGCCCTGTGCCGTCCCCTTCCCTCTCTGTCCCTCTCTCTCCCTTCCTTCCCCATGTCTTCTCCCTTGCCCTCCCTCTCTCTCCCTCTCTCTCCTTCTCTTTCTCTGCTCCCGTCATGGCCCAGGGCACCAAACCACGTCGCCGGGAATGAAGCCCCCGAATCTAAAATGGAAGTGGAAATCTAGTACAGAACTTTGAAATTGTTTCGGCGCTGGTTAAACCTTTCGGGGCCGGAGGTTTGCACGGCGCCCGAGTCTTTATAAGGGGAGCCCGAATCGCTTCTGTCCTTCTTTTATTTTGTCTTGTTTAGTGCGATGAGCTTCCGCGTGTGTGTGTGGCTGCTGCTTCTGAGGCTGCCGGAGGAGGAGGAGGAGGAGGGTAAAAGGTAGAGAAGTAGGATTGGATTGTTTCTTGTGTTGGTGATTCTGATGGTGTTTTTGGTGTAGTGATATTGGTGATGGTCGTAGTGTGGAAGCTATTGTAGTAGTAGTAGTAATAGTAGTAGTAGTAGTAGTAGTAGTTGTTGTTGTTCTTGTTGCTGTTGTTTTCATTGCGGTTATTATTGAAAAACCAAGCACTTCAAAATAGATTAGCACATTGTTTTTTTTTTGGGGGGGGACTAAACCATTCATATCTCCCCTATATTTAAACTCACACACACACAAACAGACAAACAAACAGATGAGGAAACATACACACAAACCAACAATTACTCCTTTAATCCTCCTCCTCCTCCTCTTCTTCCTCCTCCTCCTCCTCCTCCTCCTCCTCCTATGTCACCTCCGCCTTAATCTCCACCGAACACATAAAGAAGGCCACGAAGGACCCGCCATTCGTTAGCACTTAAAGCTATTACATTCAGCACCGAGCCTACTTACCTTCACCTACCCATACCTCCCCCTCTCCCTCCCTTACCTCCTCTTCTCCCCTCCCCTCCCTTCCCTTCCCTTCCCCTCCATCTCCTTCCCCTACCATGACCTACCCATACCTTCTCTTCTCCCCTCCCTTCTCTTCTCTTCCCCTTCCTTCCATCTCCCTCTCCTAGACTCACCTCCCCATACCTTCCTTTCTCCCCTCCCTTACTTTCCCCTCCATCTCCCTCTTCTGCCCTCACCTACCCATACTTTCCCCTCCCTCCCATACCTTCCCCTGTATTCTCCCTTTTCTCCTGCCCCCACCTGCCCATACTTTCCCCTCTCCCTCCCTTACCTTTCCTACCATCTCCCCTTTCTCCTTCCTCTCACCTTGGCCTCCTATATCCCCTTTCTCCTCCCTTACCTTTCCCTCATCTTCCTCTTCTCCCTCTCTTTCCCTTCCATCTCCCTTTCTCCCATTCACATTCCTTCCTATCTCCCCTTTTTCCTCCCCCTTCACCTTCTATCACCCCTTATCTTCACCCTCCCATCCCACTCTTACCTTCTCCTCCCATCTCCCTCTTTTCCTTCCCCTCCCATCTCCCTCTTTTCCTTCCCCTTCCCCTCCCATCGCCCCCTTCTCTCATCCCCATACCTTTCCCTCTCTTTACCCCTTCTCCCTCTCCTCACCTTCCCCTTCCATCGCCCCCTTCCCCATATCTCCCCTTTTCCCTCCGTCACCTCCCCCTTCCATCTCCCTCATCTCCCCCCCCCCACCTTCCCCTCCCCCTCGTCGCCAGGCCCAAGCGAGTAATAACAGCGATAAAAACAATTGTGCTCCCCTCGGCCGTGCCACTGACGGGCGTAATATTAGTGGTAATTGTCCTATTTAGAGGAGCTTCCAGGGATGGGCCGCGGCGTCTTGGGAAATATACCGCCAAGAATCATGTCCTGCTCCCCCCCCCCCCCCCCCAAAACCACCACCACCACTCCATTCACGCCCTCCTTACTTCCCTTCGTCTTTCCTTCCTTCCTTCCCTTTGTCCTTCCTTTCTTCCTTCCTGCCTTCCAGCTTATTCGTCCCTCCTTGAGTCTCCCCACTCTTCTGTTCTTCCTCCTTCCTTCCATCCTTCTTCCTTTCTTTCTTCCAGCTTTTTCCTCCCTCCAGTTTCCACCTCCTTGAATTTCCCCATCCAGCTGTTCTTCCTTCCTCCTTGTCTGATATCCTTCCTTTCCTCGCCCTTTTTTCCTTCCCGCTTCTCCTTCCTCCTTCAAGTTCATCCTTTCTGTCTTCCTCATCCTTTCCCTCCTTCCAGTCCTCCTTTCTGCTATTCTCCCTGCCTGGTTTTCTTCCTTCCTAACCCTTTTCTCTCTCCAGTTCCTCCTTTCTACCATCCTCCCTTGCCTTGCTTCCTTTCCTTACTCACCCTTTCCTCCTCTTTCCTCACCCTTTCTTCCTTCCAGTCTCATTTCTCTCCTCCTCCCATACCTGTCCTACTCCCTTCTTCACCCTTTCCTTCTTCCAGTTTTTCCTTTATGTCCTCCTCCCTGACTGGCCTCTTTCCCTCCTCCCTCTCTCTCTCCCCTCCTTCCCTGCCACGCTACAATTAAGCATTTAGCATTTTTTCCCATTACCCGCTAAGAGCTCCCGGCGGGCTTGTTGCAGCCGCGTTGACAATGGACAGATAGCGAGGAAATCCAATGGGAAATTCCACCTCCACGCAGCCTTCAATTATCGCCCCTGTGGACCCCGGAGCGAAGGGCGTGTTTCCCCTCCCCGGCGGCGCGGCGAGATGGATAAGGGAAGGGGCGATTTCACGGGTTATTGGGACGAGAATTTGATGCCTATTGAACTTGCAACAAAATCCACAATGGGTCGCCAATGGGAAGGGGAGGCGTGGGTCTTTTTTTGTGGGGGGGAGGGTGCTGTTGTTGTTGTAAGGGTGAAGGGTTGGAGAACGGGAGGAAGGGGTGGAAAGGGGTAAGGGGGTGGGAGAAGAGGGGGAAGGGAGTAGGAGGAGGAGGTGGGAAGGGGATGGGAGAAAGGAGAAAAGAGTGGGATAAAGGGGAAGGGGTAGGACAAGGGGGAAAGGAGATGGGAGAAAGGGGAAGGGAGTAGGAGGAGGGGGGAAGGGGATGTGAAAAGGGGAAAGGGGATGGGATAAAGGGAAAGGGGATAGGATAAGTGGGGGAAGAGATGGAAGAAAGGGGAAGGGTGAAGGAGGAGGGGGGAAGGGGATGAGACAAGGGGAGAAGGGGTGGGATAAAGGGGGAAGGGGGTGAGACAGGGGGGACGAAGGGGGAGAGGGGAGGGTGTAAGGAAAATTAGGGGAGTGCGAAGGTGATGAATTGGTGCTAATTGTTATGGAGCTGCGAGTTAATGAAGGGTTGCTGCGGGTGATTAGTGAGGCAGACTGATGGTGGTGATGATGATGATGATGATGATGATGGCGTTACGACTGTTGATTGTAGAATTAGTGTTGCGTGGTAGACGGCTTGCATGTATTACTGCTGCTGATGATGATGATGATGACGATCCTGCTCCTTCTCCTTCCCCTACTCCTCCTCCTCCTCTTCGTAAAACAACAACAACAACAACAACAACAACAACAACAACAATAACTACTACTACTGCTACTACTACTACTACTACTACTACTACTACTACTACTACTACTACCACTACCTGAGGAAGAAGAACATGAAGAACAAGAACAAGAAAAAGTAGAAGAGGAGGAAGAAGAACAAGTCAAACAAGAACAAGAAAAGCAAGAACAGGAACGAGAAGAAAAGGAAGAATAAACAAGAAGGGAGAGGACGAGGAAAAGGAAGAAGAAAGAGAAGAGAAAGGGTGCAGGGAGGAGGAGGAGAGGGAGGGGGAGAAGCAGGCAGGCAGGAACAAGACAGTACCAGGGGCGGGCGAGGCAAGAAAGGGAACCCGTGAATAAAGACTAATCATAAATAAAATGAATGTTGCATGTTACAAGCCGGACCAGCCCCTGCCACCTCCTTTTATACATGATAGATGGTCTTGCACTTCTCCCCCTCCTTCCTACCCTCCCTTCTTCCCTCCTTCCCTCCCTCCCTCTTGCCAAATCGTATGGGAGATGCAGTGAATTATCCGCCTGTGAGGGAGGGAAGCTGGAGGCGTGGAGGAAGGAGGGATTTAGAGCATGGAGGGAGAAGGAACGATGGAGGAGCAGAAGGGTGGAAAAGGAACTCGAAGGACACACGTGGGAGTCCTATCAGCTGCAGATCCTTGAGGCATCCCGAACATTCACACGCCGGCGACGCATGCAGAAGGGAAACAGGAATGCTGAAAGGAAGGAAGGAAGGAGGAAGGGAAGGAGTGGAATAAAAAGTGAAACGGTGAAGGGGAACATGGAGACAGGAATACTGGTAACGAAGCTTTTTATGGTTAGGAAGCAGTGAAGCAGAAACAGGGAAGCAGAAAAAAACATAAAACAAAGCCAAGAGTTTAACAAGAAATGAAACAAAATAAAAGGTAACGACGAGAAACAGGAACTGAGAAAAAAACAAAAGAAACAAAGCATAGAAGAGTTTAGTAAGAAGTAAAATAGAAAAAAAGCAGAGAAAAACGGGAAAACTAGAGAGAAATCATACACATATTTAGCAGTGAAGGAGGGGAATGCAGGTAAACAGACAAGAAAACGGGAGAGATAAACGGATAATCATGTTAACAGAAAACAGATAAACACGAGTCTGATAAGGCGTGGTACTTATATGTAACTACCAGGTAAAAAAATGCGAAAAGACGAAAGTTGACGAATATGAAGGTTACTGTAATTGCTGTATGTATATTCCTCGTGTCTTGAAATATGAAAACTTTACGATTATAATTTCTCTGGACCTCATGTGATTTTGAACCTATACCTGCAGGAAATTAATGTTAAGTGATACACGGCTGGACACCCATACACTTTCCTCAACACAACGCAACACACTACCACTTGCCAGAACACCACAACATAGTACTACTTACATCAACACTACCACCACAACAGATGTCAATACCACACCACGCAATACTGTATAGTCGCTTTCCTTGTACGTGAGGTAGAGATATATTACGTGAAGATATGGATATAGCGTAGCGCAGGGCAACACAGCGTAGGATAGCTATACAAAGTTGATTATTTTTGTAGGTTTGTAATTGTGGTTGAATGTTTGTATGTGTGTATGTATGGTACCAGGACACCTCTCCTCCCGAAATTGACCTCTCTTTCGGCCACCTCTTTTGAATTTTTTTTTTTAGGAGCAGCGAGTAGCGGGCTTTTTTTTTTTATTATTGATTCTTTTTTTTGTGCGCTTGAACTGTCTCCTTTGTTGTAAAAAAAAAAAATGTATATGCATTTATGTTTTATTACGCTCTCAGTGCAACGGAAGCATACAACCACAACCACCACTACCACCACCACTACCCCTACCATTACCACCACCACCACCACCACCACCACCACTACCACCACCACCGACGCAAGGGACTCTCAAGGGGCCAGCGTCGTGTCCACCCTGAATAGCGGGGGGTCGAAGGTCCGTTTTGTTTGAGGGTCCTTTGACGGGGCTCGCTCGCTCTCCCCTCTGGCGGGACCACAAAAACCAGCGACCATTGCAACAGGTTCTGCAAAGGGTTAAGGGAGGGGGAGGGGAGGGGGAGTAGGAAGGGGGGTGTAGTTGAGAGGGGGCTGCTGGTGGCTTGCTGTAGATGAGTAGTGAGGGGCCTGGGGGGGGGGGGGGGCTGAGGTGTGGTCTTATACTAGGGGGGGTGATTAAATGAGGGAGAGAGAGAAGTAGAAGAGTAAGGGGTGGTCTTCGTGGAGGGGGTAAGGGAAGGGGGTGAGAGGTGAGGGGTGAGGAGGAAAGAGAAAGAGGAAGGAAGGGAGGGGTGAGGGGGGGGAGAGAGGGAGGGGAGTGAGTGAGAGCTGGTCTTCTTGAGGGAGGGGTAAGGGAGGGATGATTAGGTTGAAACGGATGATGGGTGGAGGAAAGAGAAAGAGGGAGGAGGGAGAGAGGGAGAAAGCGAGAGAGGGAGATAAGAGGTAAGAAAGAGAGGCGAAAAGGCTGGTAATGGAAAGAGGAACTGAGGAAGAGGGGAGAGGAAAAGTGAGAGGCAAAGAGGTGAGGTGTGTGTGTGGGGGGGGTAAGAGCATCAATAAAGCCTGTCATAATGTTGCAAATGAACCCGGGGCGAAGAAGAGGATTTTCAGGCACGTTAGCGGAAGGAATGTTTATGGATTCCGGAATGGTAACGGATGGGGGGTGCGGGGCCGGGCGGAATGGCGGGGCGATGGGTGTCTGTCATGGATGCTGGTGATAGCGGTTACGTGTGGCTCAGTTAAAATGTTTATTGCATGGGTACTAATTGTGGTGGTGGTGGTGGTGGTGGTTGCATTTTCACTTCTTCACGTTGGTTGCAAATAAGTATAAGTCCAAATGCTTGTTGGGTAAGTACACCATCATTAGATCTTTAGGGATGTTTGTAGTGAAGGATATATTGATAGTAGCGTCAGTAGAAGGCGTAGTCGAGGTAGTTACAGCATTCTAATTTTTTCATCTCGCAAATAGTAAAAATAAGTTCAAATGTCTGTTGGCTGAGGACACCGCCATTAGAATTTCCTTTGGGGTGATTGTAGTGAAGGAAATATTAGCAGTAGCATCAGTAGAAGTCGTAGTAGCAACAGTGAATATATCGGTCGTTGCTTTGGTAGTGGATGAGAAGGCTAACTGTTCAGGAGACACCACATAAGTCTATTTGCATCTCGGAGTAAGTGTTCGCGCTTGTGACTCTGATAAAGGTTCTGAATCGATGTAGAAGGCGCAGTTGTGGAGTTGTATACTGTGTAGCTTATGTGGCAGCGGACTGTGTACCACTCCTTGATGTTGTTACAGCGCTGATTGTGGCGAGAGCAAGGGCTACACGTGTTTAGATACTCACGATGCGGGTCAAAGGGATTAGGTGTGGCTGTGGTGGTGATAGTTATGGTGATGAAGGGGGAGAGGTGGCATGCTGTGGTGTCGCGGTGATGGTGGTGATGATGGTCGGGTGATAGTGGTGAAGTAAGAGCAGTAAAATAGCAATATAGTGATGATGAGGAGGTAGTGATGAGAGCAACGTTAGTGATGATGGTAGAGGTGAAGTTAGGACATTCAAATAGCAGAATGGTAATGAGTTAGTAGCTGGTAATGATGAAGAAGCAGGCTGGTGGTGGTGAAGTGATGATGGTGGTGTTGAAGTGATGATTGTGGTGGTGGTAGTGGTGGTGGTGGGAAGGCGGGGCGTCAGCTGTTCCCATGTCATCTGCCTCTGTCTGTGTGTGTGTGTGTGTGTGTGTGTGTGTGTGTGTGTGTGTGTGTGTGTGTGTGTGTGTGTGAGAGAGAGAGAGAGAGAGAGAGAGAGAGAGAGAGAGAGAGAGAGAGAGAGAGAGAGAGAGAGAGAGAGGGAGAGAGAGAGTCATGACCATTAGTTCCTTTCATTAATCATAAGTTTTATTCATCCATTATATTTATTCACGTTTTTTTCTCACCATTTTTTATATATTTTTTTTCTTCCCTTTCTGATAATTCCTACCCGTCCTACCTGTATTACTTTTCTTCTTTCCCTATTTGCTACTTTTTCTTCTCATTTCTTGTTATTTTTCCCTTCTTTTATTCTTTCTTTAATATATCTTTAGTACTTCTGAGTTGTTGTTCTAGATCTTCTTTTCGTTATTTTCCTTTTTTTTCATTTTTCATTCCTCGTTTTTCTTCTTTGGTTCTCTGAGTTCTTCTTGTTCCTCTTGTTCTCCTTCTCCTTATCTTTCCTCCTCCTGTATCTCATCTAACTACACCTCTCGCCTTTTTTCTCTTCCCTTATTCATTCTTTTGAGTTGTTTTAGTACCCCTGTTCATGGTGTTCCCCTGTTCATTCTCCTTTATCGGTAGTACCCTTGTTCTTTCTGTTCTTGTTCTCCTTTTCCTTAGCCTTCCTTTATTCCCGTTGCTTATCTGACTCCACCTTCCGTCTCGTCTCCTTCCAGTTGTACGAAGTGGACGAGCTGGCACTGACGGACGAAGTGAGGGACAAGTTCGTGGCCCTAACAGTGGACGAGGACACGCAGCTCTTCCTCAACAGCTGCTTCGACCAGTCCGAGTGGCTGGTGACTCAAGTGTGGCACAGCATCGCGAAGTCCTTCCTCGGCCTCTTCATGACCCAGACTTCAATTAACGGGTGAGTGAGACGGGAAAGAGAGCGATCCAGTGGGAGGTATGGAAGGGAGTGGACCAAGAGGGACGAATAGAATGGAAGGGAATGAACCAAGAAGAGAGTAAATCAAGTGGATGGAATGGAAGGGAGTGGAGCAAGAGGGAGAGAGTAGACCAATTGAGAGGAATGGAAGGAAGAAAAGAGAAGGGAATGGAGGAGAGAGGAAGGGATGCACAGACTGGAAATGGGAGAAACGAAGAGGGAGAAAAGGACTTACGAGACTGACCAAGTGTAAGAATGCATAGCAGGGTTGAGGACTTGCAAGGAAATGCGAGCTGGTGGTAAGGAGTCGGTGGGTAGGAGGTTATGTATGGATGATGTACCCTGAATGCTATTGGGAAAGGGCCACGGGGTAAAGAAACCAAACGGGCATTAAATGGAAGGGGTATTAGCAACAAAAGAAGAGATTCTGTTGAGGGAAATTACATGCTGGGAAGGTATGTGTGGTAACTACTCACATACCAGAGGAGCGTTTTAGACACGGCTTGTTGGGTAAATTAAACCGCTATAAGGAAACTACATTAGAGAAAGGGAACACTGGAGCAAAGGAAGACATTATGTGAAGGTGAATCATATGCTGGAGGAATGCTTTTGGAGTTGGTACCAGTGGGAATAGAGTATCAACAAGGAGGTAGAGGGAGGGGGGGAGGGACTGCAAACACAATAACAACTTCTAAAGGGAGTTGGAATTGAATGCAAGGAGGATTTAGCAATGAAGGAGGAGATTCTACACTGAGGAACTATACGTAAGGGAAAGTGGATTGACAGGTAATAGGAGGTATTTAGCAATGAGCGCGCAGCGACGACCAACCAGGCTTTAGCAGCGCGTGGCCTCAGTGCTCATCTCCGTTACATTACCAGTTAAAAAAGTCTTCAAGGGGACTCACATATATACGAGTGAATGTCCTGTTGGATTTCTACCACTAGGACTGTGAATCGAAGTTAGGAGCACACAATATACCTACGCGTGGCCTCGGTGCTCATCTCCGACTCATCAAGGGAACTTATATGAAAGTTATGACGAGTTAGTAGCATTAGGATTGCTATTAGGGAGGCGCCGCTGCAGGGGAAATTAAGCTGTGAAGGGAGGAGCCGCGGAGGGGAAAATGTGTTCATCTGTTGGGGAGTGACTTGATTGGTGGCTGTTTGGCGGTGCTGTCAGGAGGCGGCGGAAGAGCGGCGTAATAGAGACTGACGGAGCGGCCAGCGAGGCGTAGTATTAGTGTTGCTATGTAATTGCACGATGGTGAGTCGGTCAAAAAGTAAAGCCCCATAAATAAAGACAATAAAAAATGATAGATGTAAGAGAAAAAAAAAACGTGTATGAGCAAACTCCGTGTTAAATAAATATAATAAAAAAAGAAATCATAGAAGCGAAAAAAGTATGTAGGAGCAGAGTGTGTGTTAAATAGACAAATATGACCAAACGAAACCATGATATTAGTAAGTAGTTAAGAAAACGCCATAAATCAGTAGTAAATAGGATACAAAATAGCGAAGTATAATTGAATATGAAGGAATGACGTGTATTTTAGGTGTTAGTTAAAAGAATAATAACGTGAAAGCGTGATAGATTTAATAAGCATGAAAGTGTAAATGAAACGGTTTATATCACGCTCGCTAAACTTTGCCGGCTCTTTGTTTCGGAGCGAGAAGTTACAGTAAAGGTTGAGCTGAAGAAAACAACGACTAATACGAACATAGGAAAAAAAGACCCTGCCCCTGCAACAAAGAAATTAAAAGCTCTTATAAGGAAAAGAAAAAAAACTAATGAAAACAAAGAAAAGATGAAGAGCTCCTGCAAATAAAAAGTAACAGCTCCTGCAAAGAAAAGGAAACAGCAACTGGAAACAAAGAAAAAATGAAGAGCTCCTGCAAATAAAAAATAACAGCTCCTGCAAAGAAAAGGAAACAGCAACTGGAAACAAAGAAAAAATGAAGAGCTCCTGCAAATAAAAAATAACAGCTCCTGCAAAGAAAAGGAAACAGCAACTGGAAACAAAGAAAAAATATGCAGCTTCTGCGATCAAAAGAAAATAACCGTTCCTTCAAAGAATAAGAAAAGAGATGAAAACAAGGAAAAGTAAACACCACCTGCAAACAGAAGAAAATAACAGCTCGGAAAAAAAGAGAAAAAAACAGCGTCTGGGAACAAAGGGAGAAACGGCTGAAAACAATTATAAAAAAAAACTTCCCTGTGACTAACAACAACAACAAAAAAAAAAAAACATACCTCTGGAAACGAAAGAAAGAAAAAACAAATATATACTCTAGGAAACCAACCAACAAACAAAAGATCAAACAAAGAACAATAACAACAAAGAAAAGGGCGAAAAAAGTATATCCCTGCAAACAAACAAACAAAATAAATAAAACCGACCCCGCCTACAAAATAAGAGAGAGAAAACAACAACAACAAATACAAACAAAAGAAAGAAGAAAACCCAGCACATGGAAATCAAAGAAGAAAAAAAAAATACCTCTGATTTTTTTTTTTTTTTTTTTTAAGGTCGTATTCAGGGCCTTGATCGACGTGTGTGTACTCGCATGTCGAACGCGTGTGTCGAGTCGAGGAAGTGCTGATGATTGTGTTACCCTCATTTCCGTGACTCGACGTGATTACCGTACCTGTGTGATTGCTCCAATTAAGCGGGCGTCAGGTGTGTGAGAGAGAGAGAGAGAGAGAGAGAGAGAGAGAGAGAGAGAGACAGAGATACAGAGAAAGACAGACAAAAACAGACAAAAACAGACAAGCACACACACACACACACACACACACACACACACACACACAGATAGCGTTCGTGATCAGTGTGATGTCACGTTAGGAATTTCAAACACGTTATCTATTTTTTTCTTCCTCTTTTTCTTTCTTTATTTATTTCGTAAACTGGAAACAGAGAATGAAGTACGAAACCTCAGCAATGCAACCACAAGGAAAAAAAATACACCAAAAAAAGAAAAAAAAAGTCATGCCCTCAGTAGACCAAAACTAATTGACACTCTCTCTCTCTCTCTCTCTCTCTCTCTCTCTCTCTCTCTCTCTCTCTCTCTCTCTCTCTCTCTCTCTCTCTCTCTCTCTCTCTCTCTCTCTCTCTCTCATGCACGGTGCTTGGATACATCACAATTGAGAGAGAGAGAGAGAGAGAGAGAGAGAGAGAGAGAGAGAGAGAGAGAGAGAGAGAGAGAGAGAGAATACACTCACTTCCACACCGTATTAACGATAGAAAAGCAAACTCATTACCTTTAATTAACCTGAAGCGGAGAGTGAGAACCGAAGAAGCGTTAGGAGACGGAGGTGAGGAGGGCGTCTTGGGGTCCCTCTCTCACTTCATTGTCTAGTAATTACATGGATTGCCACCCCCCATAACCCCGGTCTGATACCACCACCCCTCCCTCTTCTCTCCCCTTTGCTTCCCCCTTCCCCTCTCCCGTACAGGTGTTTAGCAAGGGCGTCAGGTAAACAGGCCGTGATTTAGTGTAATTAGCTTTCTGTGATTTGGCTTACGGCTTTCCGGAGCGGGGGGAGAGTTTGTCGTTTTGAATTTTTTTTATATGATTGGGTTTCTTTGTGTGTGTGTGGGGGGGGGGGACTGGGGGGTTAGTGTGTTTGTGTATTGGAGGGGGTGGATAGGTGAGTGTGACTAGTATTTCTTTTTTTTTTTTTGTATCAGTCTATTATTCTCAGTGTGTCTTTCTTTACTGTTCATATTATGTTCTGTTTATCTACGAAATACTTGTTGTTGATGTATATTTTAGTTTCATTGTGTACTACTTACCTTGTTCTTAATTCAGTCATCTGTTTATCATTTTTATTATTGTGATACCGACCAAGAAAAGACAGAAAGAAGAAGAGTGAGAGAAGAAGAGAGAGAAAACCAAAATGCAGGAAAGGGAAGGATACAAAGAGAGGAAGTTGAATAGATTAATAAGAAGAATAAGGAGGAGGACGTAAACGAACTCAATCTTTTGCACTGGAGATGAGAGCGAGAGAGAGAGAGGGAGGAAAAGATGAGAAGGGAGAAGTGAATTAGAGGAAGAGTAGAAGGAGGGAGGGGGAGGAGACGGTGCTGGCTCTTCTTTGTAAGGGGAGAAGCACTCTTAATCACGTGTGTAAAGGCAGGTTTTGAGTTTATTAAAAGAGGGGAGATAGGGAGACACAGAATGAAGGCGGGCGATTGTCTTGCTAAAGGAGGAGGAGGGGAAGGAGGAAGGCGGAAAGGGAGGGAAGATAAGAGGAGGGAGGTAAGGGTCTGTGATAAAGGAGGGAGAAGAGGGAGGAGAGAAAGGAGGGAGGAGGAGGGAGGGATTGTTTGGGTGTCACAGGCTGGCATACGGAAGTGATTGTGGGATGATTGTAATTATCTGGATGGGGAGAATTTCCTGTGGTCACGGTTGTCTCTTGAGGGGGGAGAAGGGGAGGAGAGAGAGGGGAGGGGAGGGGAAAAGGAAGGGGAGGGGCGGGGAAGGCTGTCTCTTAACGGGGGGAGAAGAGAGGGGGAGGGAAGGGGTGGAAGGAAAGGGAGGAATGGGAAAGGAGAGAGAGGGAAGGGGAGAAGGAAAGGTAGGGTAGAGGGTAGGGGAGGTTAAGGGAAGAAGGAAGGGGAGGAAGAGAGAGAGAGAGAGAGAGAGAGAGAGAGAGAGAGAGAGAGAGAGAGAGAGAGAGAGAGAGAGAGAGAGAGAGAGCAATATACCTGCATGCATATCTGTGTCTTTTGCCATTTGCCATATTTGCATTTTGTTATTGTTGTGTGTGTGTGTGTGTGTGTGTGTGTGTGTGTGTGTGTGTGTGTGTGTGTGTGTGTGTGTGTGTGTGTGTGTGTGTGTGTGTGTGTGTGTGTGTGTGTGTGTGTGTGTGTGTGTGTGATCAATAAACCTATCTTATTTATTCGCATCTATCTACCTATAATCTATCTATTCCTATATCTATCGTTATCTATCTATCCATCTATTTTATTTATTTATTTATTTATTTATTCATTAATTTATTTATTTACTGTTATTTTTTTTGGTGTGTGTGTGTGTGTCAGTACCTATATGCTGCTCAGGTAATGGACTCACCTTTGCTCGGCGGCCACATTAATCACCATCATGTGGCGCCGTTGATGAGCAGGTGTGGCCAGGTGTGGGCTGTCCCGGGGGCAGGCATGGCTCACGCGGCTGACAGGTGCTATACTGCTTAGGATTGAAGACGCTGCTGTTATTATTATTATTATTATTATTATTATTATTATTATTATTATTATTATTATTATTATTATTATTATTATTATTATTATTATTATTATTATTATTATTGTTGTTGTTGTTGTTGTTGTTGTCATTATCATCAAAAATGTCTCATACTTGGGGAAAGCGTTTATTTTGGCATTTACTTTATCATTTCACTTTGTAACGACGACAAATACTATGACTACTACTACTACTACTAATAATAATAATAATAATAATAATAATAATAATAATAATAATAAAACCAGTATCTTCACCATTACCGTTTCTGTTTAAGCATTAAAAATAAAAAAACACGCATCCAGCTTAGCCAATTATGACCTCCCACCCGCCATCCTCCTGGAATCTTAATGCGTTGGCTAAGGAGAGGCAAACGGACCGAGGAATAATCGAAATAATTGTAATAACCGCAATTTCATTTTTTCCCACCCTCCTTGTCCTCGCCTCAAAAGTCTGCCCGGCCATTGATTCCCTCCATTAAGCGTTGGCAGCGATTTCCTCCATAGTTCTCTCTGTCATCCTTCATATTTCTCCCTCCCGTGCGTGAGGTAACCCAAGAGTTTCCGGAGTGTTGGACAATGGTCTGTGTGGGGACCGGAGTTATGATTGCCAACCCTCCCTCCTCCCTTCACCTCCCTCCCGTGCCCAAGTTATTATTTTCTTAACCCAGTACCAGCGACGGGCCAAATTTGTGGCTTTACCCTTTACTAGCGACAGGCCAAATTTTCGCCATGATATAAACCCCCCAAAATAGATGATGCATAAACTGATCACAAATGCGTTGATATATATTATGAAATGGTTTGCGTGAGTGATGACTTTTTCTCGTTTTTCTCGCCTCGACGGGCCTTTCAGAAACATGTTCCCCGCAGGTACCTGGTTAAGTACATGTTAAAGTGTTGTGATGTAGTTGTAGTTTGGATTGTTACCTCATGTACGGGTATAGTTAACGCTACTCCTTTCCTTTTCCTCCAAATCTCCCCGATCCTAATATTTTCGTGGTTCCTTAGTGTTCATGCAGGGTCACCATCATGTAGATATAACGCTCTATACTTTCCTCTCCCTCCACACCTCCCCGAACCTAATATATTCGTGGTTCTTTAGTGTTCTTGCAGGGTCGCTATCTACTACTGTTTTGGGTCATCACTTCATATATAGATAGCGCTCCTGCTTTCTTCTTCCTCCGCATCTCCCTAAACCTAATATTTCAAGGGTTCTTCAGTGTATTTCCAGGGTCACTATCTACTATTGTTTGGGGTCGTCACTGCGTTAGATATCTCCTCCCTTCCATTCCTCTCCCTTTACCAAAATTTCAGGCTCTTCAGTGCAGGTAATAGGTCTTCAATTCTTGTATTTATGACCTTGCTCTGGACGGCGGGAGGCACAAAAATGAACTGTCAAGTAGTTTTATAAATAAGTCGAACATATCACATAAGTATTACCTGGAGTATAATTGGAGTATGAAGAATGTGTAGTGAGGTCAAGGCGGAATTGGACGAAAATATGCAGTGAGGGATTTTCACCAGGAAGAAATTGATTTTAAAGAGGAATTTAAATTACGGGAAGCGATTATTGTGAGGCGGGAAAGTATTTTCAAGAAGCTCCGTTAAGAGGAAGGGATAGAAGCAGGAAGAGGAGGAGGAGGAAGAGGATCAGGAAGACACTCCCAAGATCTTAAGACCTCCTCCTCTTTTCTTAACAGAGTAACGGTTGCCTCACACTTCCCTCCACGCCTCCTCCCTCCCTCCCTCCTTCCTCTTCATCCGTCCTTCATTCCCTCTTTCAAGATACTCCTCTATATAGAAAGATTATTATTATTATTATTTTTTCCGCCCTCCACCACTCAGCCCCTCCCCTTGTCCCTTCCTTCCAGCCCTCCCTTCTCGCTCCTCTTCTTCCTCCTCCTTCTTCCTGCCCGCCTATTGTCTCCTAGTTTTGCCGTTCATGAAATCTGACCTCGGGCGACCGTCCCAACACCAGGACCGGCCACACTTCCGGCGTGCTCTTTATCCTGTCCCGTCTTCGCCCTCGGCTAAGTGTGGGTTCTCAAATTTATCCTCTTTTACGTGGAGGCTTTGTGATCCAGGGGGGAGAGGGAGAGAGGGAGGGAGAGCAGAGGGAAATATGTTTATAGTATTCTCTCTCTTCTTTTCTCTTCTCTCTCTTCTTCTTTTCTCTCTCCTTCTCTCCTTTTCCTTTATGTTTGTGTCTGGTTTGGGCTTTAAATGTTAGGTTCTCTGGTTTCCTTATCATTATGTATAGACGGAGGTGAAGGGAGGGAGGGACGGAGGGAAGGGAGGGAAGGGAGGGAACTCTAAATGGGAGGTATTTATATTGATTTTTCGTGCCTAATAATATGTTTCTTTCATTACGTATTTATTTTCTCCTCTGTGCTCTCTCTCTCTCTCTCTCTCTCTCTCTCTCTCTCTCTCTCTCTCTCTCTCTCTCTCTCTCTCTCTCTCTCTCTCTCTCTCTCTCTCTCTCTCTCTCTCTCTCTCTCTCTCTCTCTCTCTCTCTCTCTCTCTCTCTCTCTCTCTCTCTCTCTCTCTCTCTCTCTCTCTCTGCAGTAAGTTATTGAAGTAAAGTTAAAAAGAACACAATATATTAAGATAAAGCGAAAAAATAACATTGCTAGATAGAAGAGGAAGAGGAAGAAGAAGAGGCAAGGAAGAAAGAGGAGGAAGATGGAATACTGAGAAGATGAATTTGTTTGGGTTGAAGGTAAGGAGGAATCGCTTCTTTCTCTCTAAGTGTGAAGATGATGCCTGTTTAGGATTGGAAGGAGAAAATATAAAAGAGATTAGTTGAAGGGTAAAGACGTGTAATGCTTGTGTGTGTGTGTGTGTGTGTGTGTGTGTGTGTGTGTGTGTGTGTGTGTGTGTGTGTGTGTGTGTGTGTGTGTGTGTGTGTGTGTGTGTGTGTGTTTGTTTACTTGCGTGCGATGGTTCCTTTTTTGTCTTTACGTTTGCATATCATTTCGTTTTTAATATTTTTTCCTCCTTTTGTTTCCATCGTTTTTTTTTTTTTTTTTTTTGTTCATCGTCATCTTCGTGTAATGGGTTTTTTTTTTCTTAGTATTATTGTTTTCTTTTTTTTCTTGTTCCTCTTCTTCTTCTTGTTCTTGTTCTTGTTCTTCTTGTTCTTTTTTTCTTCATTTTTTTCTTTTTTCTTCTTCTTCTTCTTCGTCTATTCATATGCTCCTCCCCCCCCCTTCCTCCTCCTCCTCCTCCTCCTCCTCCTCCTCCTCTGAGCCACTCCTCCCACTCACCACAAGTTGTTTGCTCAGGCTCTCTCTCTCTCTCTCTCTCTCTCTCTCTCTCTCTCTCTCTCTCTCTCTCTCTCTCTCTCTCTCTCTCTCTCTCTCTCTCTCTCTCTCTCTCTCTCTCTCTCTCTCTCTCTCTCTCTCTCTCTCTCTCTCTCTCTCTCTCTCTCTCTCTCTCTCTCCTCTCTCTCTCTCTCTCTCTCTCTCTTCTATATTTGCTTTCTTCTTTTTTTTCCCTCTCCATCTCCTCGGTTGTCTCTTCCCTCCCTCTCCAATTTTTACATATCATTGTGCCTTTTGCCTCCTCCTCCAGTGTTTCTCTCTCTCTCTCTCTCTCTCTCTCTCTCTCTCTCTCTCTCTCTCTCTCTCTCTCTCTCTCTCTCTCTCTCTCTCTCTCTCTCTCTCTCTCTCTCTCTCTCTCTCTCTCTCTCTCTCTCTCTCTCTCTCTCTCTCTCTCTCTCTCTCTCTCTCTCTCTCTCTCTCTCTCTGTGTGTGTGTGTTTTTTTTTAGCCTTTTACTTCATCTTTCCTGTTCTCTATCTCCATCTTTACATTTCTATTTATTTTCCTTTCTCCGTTAATTCTTATTTTGATTCGTCATTCTCTTCTCTATTTTTTAACTTTTCTGCAACAAGATTTGTGCCCGATACCGCGTGCAATTTGTTTTACTGTCTAAATAGTTTACATACTTTGTGATTTTACGCTCTTTCTAATACACCTTTTCTCTCTATCTTTCTTTCTTTCTCACCTGTGCAGCCTCACCTACGTTACCTGTCTCTCCATCCTTGGCCCCACCACTTCCTAAAGCCCTTCCTTCTCACCTCTGATTCGCACATTTTACTCTTTACCTCCTCTCTCCACCACTCTTTCTCTCTCACACACCAACAACTCGATAGGAGGAGGAGGAGGAGGTAGTGGAGGTAGTGGAGGTGGTGGTGGTCAGATGGAGGGAGAAAGAGAGAGAGAGAGACGAACTGGCTAAGAAAACACCTAGCTGAGTATCGTTTTATGGCGTCTTCTTGAATACATCTAATTTGCATATGTGAAGGGTTCTCTTGTCACCTCGGCTATGTTTCCAAGTCCCGGCCGCTCCTCCAGGCCCCGCCCCGCGTTAATTGTCGAGTGGACCCTAAGAGGACGAGGGGAGGGGCCGGGAAGGGCTTTGAGAGGAGGGCCGGTGAAAGGGAGGCACGGCGAGGGGAAGGAAGGGCAGGAAGAGATGGAATACAGTATGACCGGCTGGCGTGAAGTGGGTGAGACGGAGAGTGGACGGACGTATGGTGTGTGTGTGTGTGTGTGTGTCTGAAGACTGAGGATGAGGAGGAAGAATGGAAGGAGGAAAAGTGGTGAATAAAGGAGGAAGAGAAGGATGGATGCTTGGTAAGGCGTGTAAGAACGGGGAATAGGTATGAAGGGAAAGATTCGATATGAGGAGGAGAAAAAGGAGAAGGAAGGAAAGAATGCTGGGTAAGGGCGAAGAAAAGTTTGTAGAGATGAGGAAAAGGCAAGGAGGGAAGGATGAGGGTGTTTAGGAAGGAAGAGTGTTGCAGAAGAAAGGAGGAAAGAAAGTGTGTAGGGATGAGGATGAAGCAGGGATTGAAGTATGAGGGATCAGGAGGAAGAATGTTGAATAAAGAGGGAAGAGGGAGGAAGGGAGAGTTAAATTTGCGTAGGAATGAAGGATAGGGAGGAAAGAGGAAATAAAGAATGGTTGCTAAGTAGAAAAAGAACGGTAGGAGAGGCAGAAGGATAACGGATGAAGATGGAAAAGGAGAGGGAAAAGAATGATGAATTAGGTGGAAGGATGAAAATTAACACGGAAGAAAGGAAAGGCAAATTTTAAACAAGGTGGAAAAATGGATGAAGAAGAATAAGGGTGGAAAGGATGTTGGTAAGATGATAAGATAAAGAATGAAGGATGAGAAAGTAAGGAGGAGGGAGGGGGAGAATCATGCACGGTACGGGATATGGTATTAGAGGAGAGAGAGTGAGTACTTGTTTAATGTAGAAGTCTTGAATATTCACAGGCGAGGACGAGGAGGTGTGGGATTAAGGGCAGACTGTGAGGAGGAAGAAGGAATGGGTGCAAGGTAATGGAGGGTGAGAGGTACGGTATGGAGAAACGAAAGGAGAGAAGCGTGAAGGTTACTTAGAGGTTTGTTGAATATTTAACCGTGGAAGAGTCGATATTTAGATAGGTTTGGAGACGAGGAGAATGGAGGAATAGGTATACATTAATAAATAGGTATAAATAGGTATAAATAGATAAATGGGGATAAATAAACGAGGGATGGTGAAACAGCTGTAAATTCGTTAAAAAAATAAAGGAAGAAAAAAATGAATAACCAATAAAGAAATAGGTATAAATGAACGGATGATGGATGAATAGGTATAAATCAAGAGACAAATTGTAAAAAAAAAGAGAGAAAAGTGTTAATGAATAAAAGATGAAGAATTAGCTAAGATTGAAGATAAAACTAGACAGGGAAGCAGATAAATAAAATAAGGTTATACGATATTAAAAGAAATAGGAGATAATACAACACATGTGCGATATTCAAAACAGCAATGAATAATTATGACTTTGTGAGATGATTATGACGATTAACTAGATTGAATGATGAAAATAATGATAAAAAGTACATAGAAAAAAATATGAAATGAATGATTCAGAACTTAGTGAATTGAAAGCGTAAATGGCAAAGGTAGAACAATGGAATATAAAAAAGTGTGTTAACAGGTATGGAGGAAAATCATCATAAACATCGGGTGGAGAGAACAGGTGGGTCAGGACGGTGGAATGAGGTGGAATGTTAACTGTAAAGGTGGATTATATAGTGGAAGGTGAGAAGGTGGATGAACGGGGGGGGATTGGAAGGTTAGGTATGAGTTGATGAGGTGTGTGTGTGTGTGTGAGTGTGTGTGTGTGTGTGTGTGTGTGTGTGTGTGTGTGTGACTGACAGAATGAGAGATTAATGTCCGAGGGGTTAGTTTGAGTGATGGTGTGTGTGTGTGTGTGTGTGTGTGTGTGTGTGTGTGTGTGTGTGTGTGTGTGTGTGTGTGTGTGTTGTTTGATGAGTCATTCTCGCTCTCTCTCTCTCTCTCTCTCTCTCTCTCTCTCTCTCTCTCTCTCTCTCTCTCTCTCTCTCTCTCTCTCTCTCTCTCTCTCTCTCTCTCTCTCTCTCTCTCTCTCTCTCTCTCTCTCTCTCTCTCTCTCTCTCTCTCTCTCTCTCTCTCTCTCTCTCTCTCTCTCTCTCTCTCTCTCACACACACACACACACACACACACACACACACACACACATAAACAAAGGTACCCACACACACACAAACAAAGCCAAGACGCACACGCACACGCACACACACGCACACACACATCACTTCATTATCGCTGGACAAACAGGTAACACAAAAACTTAATTAAAGCAACACCTGAGCTCTCCGTCTTGAATTACCTGCCCTTCTCTCTCTCTCTCTCTCTCTCTCTCTCTCTCTCTCTCTCTCTCTCTCTCTCTCTCTCTCTCTCTCTCTCTCTCTCTCTCTCTCTCTCTCTCTCTCTCTCTCTCTCTCTCTTTTCTGTTTGTTTGTTTGTTTGTTTGTTTATTTGTTTGTTTGTTTGTCTCGGAGGGTAGTTCCGTCTGCCTGTTTGTCTGTCTATCTATCTGTTTGTGTTTGTTTGTGTTTCTTATGTGTTTGTTTTCCCTTCAGTCTTGTATTTTTATGAGAGTATATGTCTGTTTACTCTCTCTCTCTCTCTCTCTCTCTCTCTCTCTCTCTCTCTCTCTCTCTCTCTCTCTCTCTCTCTCTCTCTCTCTCTCTCTCTCTCTCTCTCTCTCTCTCTCTCTCTCTCTCTCTCTCTCTCTCTCTCTCTCTCTCTCTCTCTCTCTCTCTCTCTCTCTCTTTTAATGCTTTTATTACCACCTCACGCTCGCTTTCTCTACTCAACCTCTTCTCCTCCCCCCCTTATCTCTTTTTTTCCTCCCTCCCTCTTTCCTCTCTCCATCCTTCCCATCTCCTCTGTTTTCCTCTCCATATCTCTCCCTCTCTCCCTCTCCTCATTTTCCTCCACCTCTCCCTTCTCTCTCTCTCCATTCTTCTCTCTTCTTCTTTCTCTCTTTTCTCCTTCATATCTTCCTCACTCCTCTCCCCCTCCTTCCCCTACCCCCCCTTACACCTGACACCCCTCACACTTGCTTATAATCTCACCTGGTACTCATCTCTCTCTCTCTCTCTCTCTCTCTCTCTCTCTCTCTCTCTCTCTCTCTCTCTCTATCTCTCTCTCTCTCTCTCTCTCGCTCTCTCTCTCTCTCTCTCTCTCTCTCTCTCTCTCTCTCTCTCTCTCTCTCTCTCTCTCTCTCTCTCTCTCTCTCTCTCTCTCTCTCTCTCTCTCTCTCTCTCTCTCTCTCTCTCATTTGAATCTTTTGTCTCCTCTCCTCTTGTTTTTCCTCCTCCTCCTCCTCCTCCTCCTCCTCCTCCTCCTCCTCCACATGTTCCTCTTCTTCCTCCTCTTTCTTGGGTACTTAATATATTACTAACTCCTCCTCCTCCTCCTCCTCTTCCTCCTCCTCCTCCCGTTACCTTAAGTCTCCTCCGCTTTGTTTGAACCTTCTCTCTTGGTCTCATTCTTACGTATACCTGTTATCTCTCTCTCTCTCTCTCTCTCTCTCTCTCTCTCTCTCTCTCTCTCTCTCAACATCACTTTTTTCACGTATTTTCCTTCCTTCCTTCCTTCCTTCTTTCCTTTTTCCTTTTTTCCTACCTTCCTTCCTTCCTTTCTTTCTTTTTTTCTTGATTTCTTTTTTTCTTCCTTTCTTTCTTCCTTCCGTCCTTCCTTCCTTCCCTCCTTCCTTCCTCCAGTGCACGTTTAATAGTACCTCAATCCTTCTCCCCATCTCCTCCCCTCCTTCCTCCCTCCCCCTCCCTCCCTCTGTACCCCGGTTCGAGTCTCGCCCGCCTCATGAGCCAACATTTATGGACTCCTTATGAATGCACCTCGTTTGCATATCTGGGTTAGCTCCGTGTAGCCCACTCCCTCATTACAAGCCCGTTCTCACCTGGGCTAGTCCACTGGGAGGGTCGGGGAGGGCGCGTCTGACACCTCCACCTCCTACCAAGACCACCTGCCCATATGTCGTTCCGTCTTACTTCCTCCCTTTCTTCCTTCTTTATTCTTCCTTTCTTCCTCCTTTCCTCTTTCTTTTTCTTAATTTTTCCTGTGTTTGGTGGTCTTTAATTTCTTCCGTTTCTGATTTTCTTATTCTTTGTTGTTTTGGTTCTTCCTCTCTTCCCTTTTTCTCCCTTCCTACCTTCCTCTCTTCCTTCCTTCCTTCCTTTCTTTCTTTCTTCCTTTTTTTTCAAGTCGGTCTCCTGATACTTACCCTCTTCTTCTCCTCCTCCTCCTCCTCCTCTTAGTACTGGTGATAAGAAGATCGGTTGTGTTTACTTGTGTGTGTGTGTGTGTGTGTGTGTGTGTGTGTGTGTGTGTGTGTGTGTGTGTGTGTGTGTGTGTGTGTTAATCTTGATCAATTTTTTACTCCGTTTTCTTCATTTTCCTCTTTAACCTTTCTACACTCACTTTCTTCTCTCTTACTTCTTTTTATCTTCCTTCCTTCCTTCTTTCCTTCTTTTCTCTTCCTTCCTACCTCCTTAACTATTTCCTTGGTGTGCCAGGAAAGGCGGAGAGAGAGGGAGGGAGGGACGGAGTGAAGGAGAGAGGGAGGGAGGGAGAAGGAGGATGAGGAGGAGGAGGAGGGATTTTATGACCATCTGATTGGGTGGTTCTCTTTTGCATATCGAAATGAGGTCGTGCAGCCGCCGCCTCATTACAAGCCAGTGTTCTTGTGGTGAGTCCTAGGGGGGGGGAGGGGGCAGAGGAGGGGGAAGGGGGGAGGTGAAGGAAGGGGCTGGGGATGGAAAGTTGTGACAGGATGGGGAAGGAGAGGTGTGACAATGAGGGAGAGGGAAGGGGAAGGAAGAGGTTAAGGAAGGAAAGCTGATACAGGGAGGTGAAGGAATGGGAAGGAAAGGAAGAGGAAAATGTTAGGGAAGAAGAGGAGGTGAAGGGAGGGAAGGGGAAGGAGGAGGCTGAGGAAGGAGAGGTGTGACAGAGAGGATGAGGGAAAGGGAAGGAAGAGGTTAGGGAAGAAGAGCGGTGACAGAAAGGAAAAGGAAGATAATAATGGGAAGCTATGAGGTGGAAGAAGAAGAAGAGGAAAGGGGAAGGATATATGTGAGGCGGAGGGGAGAAAAAGGGGTAAGGTATCTGTGAAGAGGAAGAAGGAGGAGGAAGAAGGTGAAGCCGTGAGAGGGAGGAAAGGGTATGACAAGGCTCTGAGAGGGGAAACAGGAGGAGGAAAGATGAAAGGAGTAAGAGAGAGGCAACAGGGTAAGAAAAGGAAGGAAAAGACATACGAAGCTGGAAAGGAAAAGAAAAAGAAAGCATTAGTGTCCATATAAAAAAAAGGAAAGGGGGTAGACAATAAAACTCAAAATGATAAAAAAACACAAACCATCATTTTATTTATTCTCGTTTTCTCAGTTCTCTTCACCCCAAAGTTTCCTGTTTCTCTCTGTCCTCTCTCGCTTACTATACCCGGGTCAGTGAACGTCTCCTTACCCACCTCCCCTTCCTCTTCCTTACCTCTCTCCCCCTACCTCTCCTTTCTCCTTCCCCCTCCCTTCCTCTTGCCTCCCCCTCCCTCCCTGCCCCCCTCGTCGCCGCCGCCTGCAGGAGGGAGCCACAGGGATGAGTTTATAGCCTCGTGGCGGGACGTATGCGCCTTTAAAATGCCGTTAAAAAGGTATTATCCACTGTAGTTGAAGCCAATCTAGCCGGGGAGGGAGGGAACGAGGGGGGGAGGGCCGAGGTGGAGGGACGGGGAAGAAAGAATAGCTCGGTGGAAGGGAGAGAAGTGGAGGGGGATTAAAGGGGTTGTATACCTTATCCTAATCCTCTGAGGAATTTAAGAGGGTTCGAATGCCCTTGCAGGTAAATTAGACATCACCTCACACCTGTATTCACACCTCCATGATCTTACTCACCCACCCACCCACCCGCCCTCACACTACTCACCCCACGCACCCTCTTCCTCACCCTTACTCCCCTACACCCACACCTACACATACCCACATACCCCCACCGTCTCACCTTTAATCACACTCATACCCACATTCACACTCAGTCTCAAACCTTCACCTATGATTCACCCACGCCCTCATCCACATCCTCACCCATACTGACTCTCACACTCATCCACACACTCATCCACATCCACTCACGTCTTTCTCACACCGTCTCATTCTCGGTGCTACTTACTCGTGTTCGTCTCTTAGTGTTGCATGCGTTGTGTTGCGGTGTCTTGGTTAGTGTGTTGCAAGTGTTCCTGTTCTTGTTTTGTGTTGCGTTTGTTGCAGTGGGAAGTGTTTGTGGTGTTGTTTGTGTTTCGGTAACCTTGGATGAGTAGTATTTTGTTTTGTTTTTCTTTTTCTCTTTTTTTTTATCCCTCTTTTTTTTTTGTCTCATTTTCTCTTTCTTCTTCTTCTTTCATACCTGTTTTTGGCTTATTATCATTACCCGTTACACTATTATTTTCTCTCTCTCTCTCTCTCTCTCTCTCTCTCTCTCTCTCTCTCTCTCTCTCTCTCTCTCTCTCTCTCTCTCTCTCTCTCTCTCTCTCTCTCTCTCTCTCTCTCTCTCTCTCTCTCTCTCTCTCTCTCTCTCTCTCTCTCTATCTCTCTATCTCTCTCTCTCTCTCTCTCTCTCTCTCTCTCTCTCTCTCTCTCTCTCTCTCTCTCTCTCTCTCTCTCTCTCTCTCTCTCTCTCTCTCTCTCTCACCCCAGAATATAATTGCACACCTTAATTAGTTTTCCCTCTGACATATTTACCTGTGCAAGTTCCTCAACATCTCGACGGGTGGGAGACTTAATTGTACCTTGATTAACCGTGCAATTAGCTCTAGATTATTTGCCTAAGAACCTGCTTTTTGTGGGTCCGCGTGGGGGTGGAATTATTATAGTCTTGAGGTTGGAATGTGAGATCAGAAAACTTATTATGACTTTGTTTTCCCTTTGTTTTTTGTTGGGGTGGTCGTTTGTGTGTTTGTTACTGTTTATGTGTGTAGGGGAGGGGGTTATGTGTGTGTTTTCCGCGTGTCTGTTTTTCTCCTTCCTTTTGTCTGTCTGTCTGTCTGTTGGTCTATTTGTGTGTCCATGAGTGTCAGTGTTTCAGGGTCTTTCTATCCTCGTCTCTGTCTGTCTGTGTTTTATCTCTTTTTTTTTCGTTCATTTTCTCTTGTTCTCTCCCTTTCTCTTTCTCTCTTTCTCCCATAACCTTCTCTACTTTTACCTTTTCACTTTTTACCTTCACTTTCTCTTCAATTAATCTACCTGACAAACCCACCTTACCTTGCCTCATACACCATCTCCCTTACCTACACCTATTTCCCACACCACCAACCAACACACCTCTCCTTACCTTACAGAGCCTAACCACACCAGCCACACTCATGCCACAAGTTCGAACCCCGCTGGTATAACGATGACGAATGTTTGATGATGTTGGTGATGATGACGTTGCTATAATTACTCTCATTACTTCCCCCTGGGTCGTTATTCATCTCACCTGAGCTCTTAAAGTGTTACCTCTGTTAATTGGAGGATAATTACACCTGTTGCAATCACTATAATTAACTTTCATCGTAAGAGCTATTAGCAGAGTCTTCCCACCTGTTGTTTTCTGCTTCCTGTTCTTCCTCTTGTTGTGTTGTTTTTGTTATTGTTTGTTTTGTCTTTGGTGGTTCTTCATTTTCTTTTCCATTTTTTCTTCATTTTCTTCTTCGTTTTTCCATTTTTTTTCATACGTTTATTTATTTTTTTTTTTTGCTTCCTTTTCTTCTTCTTTTTTCGTTTCTTGTTTGTCTTGTTTTTGGTCTTGCTTTTTTTCTTCTTCTCCATTATGTTTTTATTTTCTTGTTTTCTTGTTTTTCTCTTATGTGGTTGAGCTTGTTCTTGTTTCTTGTTTATCATCGCGTGTTTTCTCTTTTTTTATCTTTTACTTTCTTCTCATTACTCATTTATATTTTTTACTTTTCTCCTTTTTATTGTCAACGGGATCACTGCTTTTTGCTTATTTGTTGCTTGTCTTATTATTTGCTTATTTTCTGCTCATTTTTCCACTTTTTCTTCTTCCTTCCAAACATCTTCCCTCTTTTCCTCTTCCTCCTCCTTTTAACATTATTATTATTCTAAGTCATATTTTCTTCTTTTTTTATTATCATTATTATTCCATTTTTCCGCTTCTTCCTAATTACTCTCCTTCTTTTCTTCCTCCTCCTCCTAATATTATTCTTTTTATTTTTCTTCGTATAGGCCTTGGTATTGCTATTATTATTATCATTATTATTCCATGTTCTCATCTTCTTCCTAATCATCCTCTTCTTCCTCTTCCTTCTTTCTCCTCCTAACATTCCTATTCTTATTCAAATTATTCCTTTTATTCTCGTCCATATTATCATTTTCATTAATATTATTCCATTTTCTCTTCTTCCTAATCATCCTCCTTCGCTTCTTTCCCCTCCTCCTCCTCCTGCTCCTCTTCCGCAATTTCCTCTTCCTGTTCCATCTCCTCCTCCTCGTACCCTTAACGACCCGCTACGGGGCTTAATAGTAAATTACATTAAGTCATCCGTGACCGAGATTAGCTTCATTTGGAGCACCTGTTGCGAGGGCCCGCTCAGGTGGACTAAGGGGGGCTATTTAAACTCCCTTGCTCTGGTAGTGTTCTGTTTTTTATGAAGGAAATCAGTGCGTTCGTTTTTGCTTGTGTGGGGAGAGGGGTGGAGTTGTGAGTGTGGGGGGTTGTTTGTGTTAGTGGGGGTTGTGTGTGGAGTGGTTGTTGGTGTGGGAGGTGCCAGAGGGGCTGTGTGTGTGGGGGGGCTTATGTAAGGGGAGGTTGGGGTTGTTGTGTGTGGGGGTTGTATGTGGAAGGTCGCGTGTGGTAGGGTTGTGTGGGGGGGGATTGGGTGTGGAGTGGTTGTTGATATGGTGGGGAGTTGTGTGTGTGTGTGTGTGTGTGTGTGTGTGTGTGTGTGTGTGTGTGTGTGTGTGTGTGTGTGTGTGTGTGTGTTCAGGTAACCTCTGACGCTTTATCTCCCAGCGAGGAAAGAGAAGACGAGGAAGGAAAAAAAGGTGGTTTTAATCATGTATGCTAATAGCTCTCTCGCTCCCGCCCGCCCCCCGCCAGCCCGCCACGGCCAATGATAAAACTCGCACCCCATTCCCGAGACGGTCAACGCTGATATCCTTGCGGCAGGTGAGGGAAAAAAAAGGACTGGTTACGAGAATCACCTGAAATGAAAACGAAAATACAACAAATGCCCTTTGAATTATGTGGAAGCAGAGTGAGCTGAAGTGAAAATCAGTTACTAGTTTGATGAAAAAACGGGGCAACTGATAGAAGAAAAAGTGTTACGAGAATCACCTGAAATGAAAACGAAAATACAACAAATCCCCTTTGAATTATGTGGAAGCAGAGTGAGTTAATAAGGTGATGATAAAAACGCGGCAATTGATAGAAGAAAAAGTGTTACGAGAATCACCTTATATGGAAACGAAAAAAAAAAAAATGCCCGTTACTCTGAATTATATGAAAGCAGAGTGAACTGACATGCAAATCAGTACAATAAGGTGATGAAAATAACACGGCCAGCGATAGAAGAAAATGAGTTAGGAATTACCTGATATGAAAATGAAAATAAAACAGCGTCCTTTACTTTGAATTATATGAAAGCAGAGTGAACTGACGTAAAGAACAGTTACATAATGTGATGAAAATAACACGGTCAGCGATAGAAGAAAAAGAGTTACGAATTACCTGAAATGAAAACGAAAATAATACATTGCCTTTTGCTCTGAGACAAAAGTTAAAATCAGGTAAATTATATGAAGGGAGAGTGAAGTGACGTGAAAATCAGTAAAATGAGGTGATAAAAATAACAGGGAAATGGATAAAATAAAATAACACGAAGCATAATGATAATCTAGAATGAAAACGAAAATAAACGACGGTAAAACGACGTAGTAAATTGTATGAAATCTGAGCGAAGTGACGTGAAAATCAGAAAAAAATGAGAAGATGAAAAGTAATCCAGCATTCTATAGAGGGATGAGAGAAAGGCCATCAGGGAATTATGGATGAAGGGAAGAAAAAACCCTCCAATGATTGAAGTATAGATGAAGGAAAGAAAGAAAGAACCTCGAATGACTGAAATATGGATGAAGGAAAGAATATGAAGAATTGACGTGAAAATCAGTAAAATATGAAAAAAAATAACATAGCATTCGAAATAAACACCTCCATGGAATTATATATGAAGAAACATTGATCTCCAGGGAACTATAGATGAAGGAATAAAGAAAGACCTCCAGTGACCGCAGTATAGATGACGGGAAAGTATAAGGAAAAATCATTTGACCCCATGACGGAGGATCGGGCTGAGAGGTAATCCATGAAGACTCACCTGCCTTTTCACCTGCGCTCATTAGAGGTGGAGAATCAGTTTAGGTGTGAACCATCAAGAGGAGAGGGAGGGGAAGGAGGGAAGGGAGGGAAGGGAGAGCCAGCACCTGAGGGATGGAAGAAGGGAGGTGAAGCTTGGGTCACTGTGAGGGAAAATACCATATGGAGACGATGGGGAGGGGAGGAATAAGGGGAGGAAAGGGGGGAGAGAACGTGCCTTATGGGGAGACAGGCAGTAAGGGGCGTCAGGGAGTATTGCACGACTACTTCAGCGACAGGGAGATGACCAAGAAGGGAGGGAACCACAGGGGGGCGTTGGCAGGGTGGGCAAGGGAGGGAGACTAAAGATCGGGGGAAGGGAACCTGGGAGATGTACCACAGGGAAGCGCAACCCCCCGGGGCGGCCTGACTGGGGGGCGGGGCAGGGTGGGAAGGAGGGGCAGGGGGATGTAACAGACAGGCTGGCATGACCCCCACGGCTTCAACATTAACATCCTCAGCCTCTTCCTCTGGCGCCTCTGAAGGGCTCATCCGAGGCTCCTCCGCCCCCGCCGCGCCCTCGCCCGTCACCGTCATCTGGGACCATCGATTTCAGCCTCGAGAAGGAGATTAAGCTCGGCGCCAAATCATCCTTCTCGTTCTTTTCCTCTGTGTCTCTGTCCCCCTCCCCTTCGGCCTCCTTCAGCCTACCCATCTTTCTCCTCTTCCTCCTCCTCCTCCTCATCTTCCTCCTCTTCCTCCTCCTCCTCCTCATCGTCATCGTCCCACTTTTCCGTTATTTCTCATCCCCCACCATCTATCTCAGCCCCAAGAGATTAAGCTTCACTCCAAATCATTATTTTTTACTCTTTCTTTTCTCTGTATCTCCGTCCCCCTTCTCCTGTGTCCCCTCCATTCTTCCGCTCCCATACTGCCTCGTCTCTCCGTCCCTCCCGTCCCCATACACACAAGAAATAGTCCCCCATTTGTCCCCCATACAGAGCGGCAGACCCGGACTGTTACTTTTCCTTTTCCCTTCCACTCCCTTCCTCTTTTCTTTGGCTCCGAGTACGTGTCATTATGAAGAATGACGACTACACACACACACACACACACACACACACACACACACACACACGCACACTCCTCATCCTTCCTCCCTCCAACCATCTCCCTCTCACACATACACACACACACGCACGAAAAAAAAAAAGACAATTTGCAAGCCAGTGTGTGGGTAATGGGTACACCTTCCTGCACGGCTTCGGCACAGCAAATACCCGGGTCTCGTTAGGTGTGTGAATGCGCGGATTTGAATGACAAAGGAACGCCTCACGATTTTTCATACATCACCTGTCGTTCGGGTGAGGAAACTGAGAAGGTGTGTGTGATTATCCTCGAGCGCGTCTCTGTAGCGGCGTTCATACCTGTCCGGCCTCTTAGGAAGGTGAGGCGGGCAGGTGAGAAGGATGAGCTAGTGCAGGAGGTGGTGGTGGAGGTGGAGGAGGAGGAGGTTGAGGAGAGGCGGGGCAAGAAGAAAAAGAATAAGAAAAATAGATGAAAGGAGAAGAAAAAGATGAAGAAAGGAGAAGAAAAAGAAGAGGAAAAAGAAGAAAAAGAAGAAGAAAAAAAGAAAAAGAAGGAGGACGAGGAGGAGGTGAGAATGGAAAACAGGAAGTGAAAGAAAAACGAGGATAAGAAGCAGAAGAAGAAAAAAATGATGATGATGAAGATGAAAGACAAAAATAAGGAGGAGGATGATGTTGTAATATTGATTGTGGAGTAAAAACAACAACAACAAAAACAAGAGTAAGAACGGGAGGAAGGGAAAGCAGCAAAAGATTTAATGGGAAAAAAAAAAATTTGCATAAAAGAGAGAAAATAAATCAGACCAAACCATAAGAAGAAAAAAAAGCTTGGAAAATTTAATAGAGAACGAAGGGGAGGTGAAGGAGGCCGGTCAGAACAAGGACGGAAGAGAGCAAAAATAATGAGAATAAAGACGAGAATGAGGAAGAGAGCGTGAGAGGTGGCGATAAATAAAGACTAATAAGGAGAAAAAAAATAAGTACAGCAAGAAGTCGGAGTATAATGATGAGAGAAAAATTGGAGAGTGAAAGTGGGAAATAAGAGATTGAGGAGACGAGAGGGAAGGAATAAAACAAAGGAGTGAGATGACTTTGGAAACGGCGATAAAACACTGAAAGGGAATAATGAGAACAGGAAAAGTGTATGTAAAATTAAATTGGAAAAGAAAACCAAAGAATAATAAAGAGTAAAGGAGAGAAATGACCACATGTTTTATTTAACGTTTTAGTAAGGTTACGTTAGGTCAGGGTACATTAGAAGAGGTTAAGTTAGGTCGTTATTGAAAAAAAGAAAAGAAAAGAAAGAGTAAAAGAGAGCAATAACCATATGTATTTTTAACGTTCTAGTAAGGTCATGAATTAGGTTAAGTTAGGTCAGGTCACATTAGAAGAGGTTAAGTTAGGTCGTTATGAAAGGGAATAATGAGAATAAGAAGAGTGTATGTAAAGTTAAATTGAAAAAGAAGCAGAGAATAAAGAGTAAAGGAGAGAAATGACCACATGTGTTTTTGACGTTCTAGTAAGGTCAGGAATTAGGTTAAGTTAGATCAGGTCACATTAGAAGAGGTTAAGTTAGGTCGTTATGAAAGGAAATGATAAGAATAAGCAGAGTATGTAGAGTTAAGTAAAAAGAAGAAACAAAGTTGAAAACAAAAATGAAAGAAATGACCACATGTTTTTTTTTACGTTCTAGTAAGGTCAAGAATTAGGCTGTGTCAGGTTACATTAGGAGAGGTTAAGTTAGCCAATTACTGAGATATCTTCTCTTTAAAAATACGAAAGAATTAAAACGTAAATGAAAAAAATGGCCACATGTTTTTTTTTTTCGTTCATATTAGGTCAGGGTAAGGTTAAGTTGGGTCAGGTTGGATTACGAAAGGTCATTTTAGGTCACACTTGAGATCGCCTCAAAAATACTAAAAAAAAAACATGAGTGAGAGAAATATCAACGTGATTTTTATCGTTCTTGTTAGGTTAAGATTAGGTTAAGTTAGATCAAGTTAGATTACGAAAGGTCAACTTAGGTCACCATTGAGATCACTTAAAAATACCTAAAGAAATAAAGTATAACGAAAGAAATAACCACGTGTTTTTTTATCGTTCTAATTACGTCAAGATTAGGTTAAATTAGGTCAGGTTAGGTCAGGCAAGGTTAAGTTAGGTCATTATTTAGACCTTTATAAAAAAACACAAAAGAAATAGAACTTAAGTGAAAGAAATAACTGCATGCTTTTTTCCCGTTCGTTAGGTCAAGATTAGGTAAAGTTAGGTCAGGTTACATTAGGTTAGGTCAAGTCGGGTCACCATTGATATCGCTTTAGAAATAGAAAACCTTGTACCTCTAAATGGAAAAAAGTATATACAGAAAAAAAAGTATGCAGATTGAAAAAAAAAATGAATACTTGCAGAAAAGTGAAAGAAAAAAAAAGACCGAAAAAAAATAGAAGGTATAAGAAGAGGAGGAGGAGGAGGAGGAGGACGCTTGCGAATAACATGAAGAGGAATTGAGAAAGAGAATGTTGGAAGGGAAGAGAAGGGAAGGGAAGGGAAGGGAAGGGAAGGGCGTGACTCCCAAAATCAAACAGATAAAACTTAAACAAAGAGAAGGTTATAAAGAAGTAAGTGGCGATAACGAGAAGAAAGGAGGAGGAGGAGGAGGAGGAGGAGGAGGCACTGAAGAAGAAGGAGAAGGAGGAGGAACAGAGGATAAAATATATGGGCGGTGGACAAAGAAAGCCGTTGAAGTCATGAAGATTATTAGAAGCGGAGAGAAAAGAGAGGAAGAGGAAGATAAGAGGAAAGAAGAAGGAGAGAAAGAGCGGAGGTGTGTGTACGTCATGGTAATTAATTGGAGGAAAAAAAGGTGTATTGCAACGTGTGTGTGTGTGTGTGTGTGTGTGTGTGTGTGTGTGTGTGTGTGTGTGTGTGTGTGTGTGTGTGTGTGTGTGTGTTTCGTGCTGGAGAGTAAGAGAGTGAGAGATTGAGAGAAATTAAAAGAGAGAAACTTTGACATAATAGGCGATTAAGGGCGGACGAGGGAACACAGAACCTCACACTTGATAAAAACAGGGTGAGATAAGGTGAACCTCGTATGCGTGTGAGTGAGAAAGCAGGAGAACGACAACGACCTGCAAGCATTAAACGTGATAGCCGATGAGAGGCGGACGCGGGAACACACGAACTTCACGCTTACCAAAATCAGGGTAGGTTAAGTTGGGCCGTGTATGTGTATGTATAATTCTGTGGCGCCGGGGAATAAGCGAGCAAGAGAGGGGGAAGCATGAACCTGATATTGAAGGAGAGGCGGGCGAGGGAACACACGACTTCACGTTTGCCGAAAATAGGTTAGATTAGGGTGGGCTGTGTATGAGAATGAGTAAGAAAAAGAGGGAAAAAGAGTAACAGGCAAGCATACAGGTGATAGGCAAGGAGAGCCGGGCAAGGGAACACAGGACTTCACGTTTGCCGAAAATAGGTTAGGTTAGGGTGGGCCGTGTATAAGGAAGTGACGAAAATAGGTTAGGTTAGAGTGGGTAGCGTATGCGTATGAGTAAGTAAGAGAGAGAAAAAGAGCAACTGGCAAGCATACACGTGAAAGGCGAGGAGGGACGGGCGAGGGAACACAGGACTTCACGCTTGCCAAAAATAGGGTGGTCCAGGGCGGTCGGGTCCAGGCGATCACAGGCAGGGCGGGTGTGGGGCCTGGCGCGGCGGGCGAGGTTGGTGTGGCCCATCTGATAACACGTGACACACCACAAGCCAACAAAGGCCCGCCATGGCTTGCTCTAATCAGGGCGAGAGAGAGAGAGAGAGAGAGAGAGAGAGAGAGAGAGGGAGAGGGAGAGAGAGAGACGACCCCTCATTCAACTTTTCCTGTCCTTTCTCCTCCTCCGCATGACTTTTTTTCAACTCGTGGCCACAAAAATTGACTGATACTACGAGAGAGAGAGAGAGAGAGAGAGAGAGAGCAACGGTAACACACATCCTCGTTGGTGGTCTCGCCTTTCCTCAAGAGTCAGTTCGCCAAATAGTGACCAACAAAAGAGTCGTGAAGAGGAGGTCTTTGGGCTCCTCCTCCTCCTCCTCCTCCTCCTCCTCCTCCTCCTCCTCCTCCTCCTCCTCCTCCTCTTCCATTGAATCCTTTATAGAAGAGAGTAACTTCCCTCACGATACATATTCAGAAGAAGAAGAAAAAAAAGAATTCAAAAACTCTATTAGATTTAAAACGTCTGTGAGAGAGAGAGAGAGAGAGAGAGAGAGAGAGAGAGAGAGAGAGAATTCTTCAGAACTAGACAAAGGCTTGGGCGTGGACTTCAAGGGGGGGAGGGGGGGAGGTAGAGGGGAGGGAAGTGGGTGATCCAGCCTCAGTTTGACCTGCGGTGGGTGACCAGAGGAAACGGCAGGTGTGTGTGTGTGTGTGTGTGTGTGTGTGTGTGTGTGTGTGTGTGTGTGTGTGTAACTAAACATACCCATAAAAAAGTGACCTTGACCTATAGAAAAATAGAGAGAGAGAGAGAGAGAGAGAGAGAGGGAGAGGGAGGGAGAGGGAGACAACGATTACAAGGAAGGAAAGAAGTCGAAACGTAATAAAAGAAGCGATACAGATAGATAGAAAAATAGATAGAGAAGAGAAGAGAAGAGAAGAGAAACGAAGAGTAGAGAAAAAAGAGAAAGAGACAGAGAAAGACCAGATCTGAACCACAAGACGGGACCAAAAGGGTGACTCACAGCTACAAAGGGAGGAGATAAGGCCGGAGACTGACGGGACGAAATCAGAGAATTAACATGATAGGTCGAGGGTATCGCGTCCCATCGCCCGGCCATCCGTTACCTGGGCACGCTGCACCTGATCCGTCCCCCGTCACTCCGCGCAGGCCTGACGGATGTGAAGGGCGAGGGGGCATGAACGTTTGGGATGTATGGAAGAATGGGAAGGGACTGAAGGGATTGACTGATTGGCTGAAGGATGGGAAGTTCGAGGGGGCATGAACGTTTGAGTGTATGGAAGAGCGGGAAGGGACTGAAGGGATTGACTGATGGGCTGAGGGATGGGGAGGGCAAAGTGGCATGAACGTTTGGGAGTGGCATGAACGTTTGAGTGTGTATGGAAGAGGGACGGGTTGGACAAGGACTCTCCACCCGAAATTGACCTCTCTCCTGGGTCTCGTTTTCTTTTCTTTGATTGGAACAGCGTCTAGCGGGCATTACTGTTTCTTTTTTTTTGTTTTCTGCCCCTCCGTTGCCTCCCTTGCTGTTAAAAAAAAAGAACGTTTCTGGGTAAATGGAAAATGGATGGGAAGGGCGAGTCTGCTTGAACGGTTTTGTGGGTGAATGGAAGGATGGGAAGGGTCTGAAGGGGCTTGACTGATGGGCTGAAGGATGGGAAGGTCGAGTATACATGAACGGTTTTACGGGTGTATGGAAGGATGGGAAGGGTCTGAAGGGCTTGTTTGGTGGGCTGAAGGATGAGAAGGTCGAGAGTGCATGAACGGTTTTACGGGTGTATGGAAGGATGGGAAGGGTGTGAAGGGCTTGACTGATGGGCTGAAGGATGGGAAGGTCGAGTCTGCATGAACGGTTTTGTCGGTGTATGGAAGGATGGGAAGGCTTAGCTGATGGGCTGAAGGATGGGAAGGGCGAGGGGACATGAACGTTAGTAGGTGAATGGAAGAATGGGAAGGAACTGAAGGGCTTGACTGATGGGCTGAAGGATGGGAAGCGTCTGAAGGGCTTGTTTGATGGGCTGAAGGATGGAAGGTAGAGTCTGCATGAACGGTTTTGTCGTTGTATGGAAGGATGGCAAGGGACTGAAGGGTTTGACTGCTTTGTAATGTGAGGATGTTAGATAAGTTATTGATGTGTATATGGGTATCAAGACCTCCCGAAATTGACCTCTCTTTTGCCTACTTATTACTTTTGTCTTTGTGGGAACAGCGATTAACGGTTTTTTTTTTCACACCTTTTTTTTTTGTTGCCCTTGCGCTGTTTCCTTAGCTGTAAAAAAAAAAAAAAAAGGGAATCGGTAAAAGTAGGCTGTAGGGTAAAGAATAGGTATGGATAGGGATTAATTGTAAAGCTTCATGGTAATATAGGTGAATGAGGAAGAATAGGAAGGTAAGAAATGATAAAGATAGTGATACTTGATATTATTGGGGTATGTATGGGTAGGAATTGATAGGGAGTAAGGCAGATGGCAAAATTAATATAGGAAGATGCAAAGTGAAGAAATATTATGCAAAGGTAGTCGTGAATGAGAAATGTGATCAGAGTATGCAGAAAACGAGAAACAAAAGTGAATAGGATAATGACTAATAAAAAGTAAGTCTGAAAAGTGAATGAAGGAGTTTTAGTGGAAATAGAATTGGATACTAAAGGTTAAAGGAGACTAATGGAACAGTAAAGAAAAAAATGCAGAATAATTAGACAGAACTTAGAGATCGAATAATTAGTATATAAGGTAACAGGGGAGGTGTAAGACGCAGGCAGGGAGAGGCACCATGGCAGGGGAAGTAGATAGATAACCGTCAGACAGAAAGGAGCAGGGTGAGGCAGGGTGACACCGAGGCAGAGGGAGGCAGGTGAACAAATGAGGTAAAAGAGATGAGCAGGGTGAGGCAGGGTGACATGGAGGGGAGGCAATGAACAGAGAGCCGTCAGAGTGAAGGAAAGAAGAGGAGGAGCAACAGGAGAAGGAGGAGGAGGAGGAGGAGGAAGAGGAGGACGGTGTATCTGCCGGCGGAGGTTTGTACCCTCGCGCCAGAGTTCAAGGGTTGTCTGAGCGTCATATGTCTGACGTCTGACAGTGAGAAACGCATGGAAAGTGCTTTGTCACAGCGTCTCAAGCGGCGGAGGAGGAGGAGAGGAAGAGGAGGATCAGGAGGGGGAGGTAGGCGAGGCGAGGGAGGGAGAGAGAGAGAGGAGATCGCCATGTACCTTTTAGTGTGAAATATGCAGTTAATTGTCAGTATGCAAATGCGCCTCGAAGCCTCACACATTACCGTTGCAAAGAGACGAAGATTTAGCGAGTTTAATAGATTCGCCTTGAAGATACGGACTGTTTAATATGGTGTTTTTCGGCCCCCTCCCCTGCCTATCCTCGCCTCCCCTCATTCACCCCTCATTCACCCCTCCACCCCACACACCTCATTCTTGTAGTTAGGCACCCTTTACTGTTTCCTCGTATCCTCATCTCCCCCTCCTCCTCCATATCCTTTACGCCTTGCCCTTCTCTCTCATTTAATAAATCATCGTAGAATTTTCATAGATACTTCCTTCCTTATGTTCTTGAAGCCCCTCTAGTTCCTCTCTCTCTCTTTTTCCATCTTCTTCCCTTCTATTATTCCATTATTTTCCTCTCACTGCTCTTTATTCCTCTTTCATTCCATTTTCCTCCCCTCGTTTTCCGTGTCCTTCCATCCCTCTCCATTTCTTTCTTATCCTGTCTCATCCCTTCCACTCTCTTCTAGTACTTTTTCCTTCCATTGCTTTCACTCACCTTCCACTCCTTTCCATTTTCTCTCGTATCCTCTTTCATTCTCTTCCACCCTCTGTGTATCTTACGTCAATCTCCTCTGTCCTGATCATATCCCTCCCCTGCCATCCTTTTTCTACTCCCTCTCATATCTTCTCTCCTTCCTTACCACCTTCTGTATCTCTTTCCTTCCAGCATATTCTCCTCACCATCCTACACACACACATCCCTCCCTTCACACACCCTCGAAGTTATATATCCAAGTTACTCCTCGGAGGGCGCGGTAAAGGCCGGGCCCCCTGCGGTGTCTGGCGGGGCGTCGAGCATTGATAAGGCGGCAGGCGAGGGCGAGGGTGCCAAAAAGGTGAGGAAAGGAAGGTGAGGTTGTGCTGGGTGATGATTTACGAGGTGAAGAAAAGTGGCAGGAGCAGGTACGATGAAGAGGAGGAGGAGGTGGAAGAGCAGACAGGTGGATAACAGTGAAGAATGAAGGACAGGGTGAAGAGAAAGTGGATTACAAGGATGAAGAGGTGGAGTTATTGGTGGAAAAGAAGGTAATAGTTGGATTAGTCGTATTATAATGATTAGGTTAGGTTAGGTTAGGTTAGGTTAGGTTAGGCTAGATTAGGTTATGTTAGGTTAGATTAGGTCAGGTTAGGTTAGATTAAGTTAGATTAGGTTAGGTTAGGTTAGGTTAGATTAGGTTAGGTTAGGTTAGATTAGGTTAGATTAGATCAGGTTATATTAGGTTATGTTAGATTAGGTTATGTTAGGTTAGATTAGATTAGGTTAGGTTAGATTAAGTTAGATTAGGTTAGGTCAGGTTAGGCTAGATCAGGTTAGGTTAGGTTAGGATAGGAGGAAGAGGAGGAGGTGGAAGTGGAGACAGGTGGAAAACAGTGAAGAAACAAGGACTGGGTGAAAAGAAAGTGGATTACAAGGATGAAGAGGTGGAGTTATTGGTGGAAAAGATGGTATTAGTAGTAGGAATAATAGTAGTAGTAGTAGTAGGGTGATAAGGAAGAGGAGGAGGAGGAGGAGGAGGTGGACTCTTAGACAGGTGGAAAACAGTGAAGAATGAATGACTGGGTAAAGAGAAAGTGGATTGGAAAGATGAAGAAGAGTTAAAGGCGAAAAGTAAGACGATAATTGTAGTAGTAGTAGTAGTAGTAGTAGTAGTAGTAGGAGGAGGAGGAGGAGGAGGAGGAGGAAACACTGAAGACACTATGATGGAGATGAAGGAAGAGAAAACCCTTGAAAGAGAATATTTTAGTGTAACAAAGAGAATGAAGTTAAAAAAAAAGAGAGAAGAGAATGAAATGGTCGTGAAAGGTGAGGGGTGAGGGAAGGACTGGAGGTGAAGGGATGACTGATGAGAGAGAGAGAGGGAGAGGGAGAGTGAAAGTAAAAGTGGTACTAGGTGATTTCAATGCCGAGGGAGGAGTAAGAACACCTCCCTCCCTAACACACCTGGTAATGACTCTATCTAATGTTTCACCTGTCCCGCCAGTTTTTCCTCACCTGTGTGCTTGGGGGGGGGGGGGGGGGACACCTGTACGCCGCACCTCGTCTCCTCACGGCTCTAAACACACCTGGGCACGAATCACACTAATGACTACCTGTTGCGAAGATTGCGAAGACACCTGTGAAGCTTATTTCCCGACCATCGTAATTTTCTTAAGACTTCCCTTCATTATAGAGCGTAAATATATCGTCACTCCTTTATGATGTAGCACAGAGTAGATTTATGAGTCCACGATGCGTCTTTAAACGAAAATG